>NC_047533.1:54277333-54577333 GCF_012275295.1 Melopsittacus undulatus
TGAACTTGGAAATGTTTGCAGCCAGTATAGGCATACACTAGCTTACAATGCAAACATCTCACCTTGCATCAATCTTAAAAGCACTCACAAGAATTTCCAGCAAGTATGAAGAGCTTCTACCACTGAAATTTTATTTTACATATTTTATTCTTCCCCTGGGATATGACTGACTTATGGTTAAAACTTCAACAAAGAAAAAATCCCCAACCCAAAACCCAAAAGACTCTTAATAATCTTTCCTTTGCTCCCCTTATAGTCTCAAGTTTTTGTTACAATATTCAGGCACAAAAAAAAAATCTGAATATTTGACACAATATTGTGCCTGACTTAATAAACATTACATAAATGGAAGTAATGAGAAACATTAAATTGATATATATAACAATCTAGATAAACAACTCAGTTAACATTCACATCTACAAATAAATTGTAAGTGAATCCTGCCATAAATTCATACAACCATATTCAGAAGTCAGTGATTTATGCCAACACATAAATCAGACAAGTTCAATAAGCTTCAGGCAGGAGAACACAATCTACCCAAAATGCATCAATAAAGCATTTAGACTGTAATTTATATATTCATTTCTCATGCAGTGCTTTTGCTGGGATTGGGATAGGGTGCTTTTTTGAACTTTGTAATATTGCTTACAAAAATCAGCAGATTGCATCACAAGCTGCAAAGGGGTCACTGCTGACTATTTCAGTATGCATGAAGAAGCACAAGGCTCAGTGTCCGAGCAAGAACCTGCAAGAGGAGATCTCTTTCTTTCTCTGATATACTTGGTTTCTTTGATTATTCAATAATGCTATCCTCCCACCTTTTCTCCCCTTCTACAGACAAACACAATGTTTTTCTTTGAAAACCTACAAACTCAACACAAATACTCCTATAACGATTCCATGGTATGGAGAGTATGACTATGTACCTATTGCCTGAGCAATGGATCACAAATCAAGGATCATCTTTACTACTGCCACGAATGAATTTAAGCAAAAGTTACAATCTGAATCAACTGTTAAGTTTCTTGTGAATCTAGTAGCTGCATATTAGTATGCTAGTAAGACCAAAGATATGGTGACAGAAAAACTTGTCACATTATTAAACATAAGAAAATGGCTCCTGGTAAAGTCAAAAGCCTCCTGACGACCACATACAGCTCAATGCACTGTAATACACGTATTTCCTGAATCTAAACCCTAATTGCCCTGTCTACAGTGCACCTTCCTATTCTCCTACTTGCTAGGTAAGCAGAAATTTATTGATGATGTTAAGAGTTTTGACACCATACTGTAGAAAAACACCAAAAAGGAAACCTCACTCTACCAAACATGCAAAACAGCACATAAAAACAGACATAAGAAAATCTAATGCCGCAAAGTCTCTCATTTTAGAAGAAAACATCCAGATTTTCTGTTTTCAGTAGTACCATAGGTGCAAGGAAGATACAAACACATAATCTTAGTTACCTCAAAAACACAGGAACACACAAACTTTTGGCCAGTGCTCAGAACTGCAGGAAGTTATTTGAAAACACAACTGATGTGTGCCCTGCAGAAACAAAACTCCTAAACCAGACAGACCAGTGAGCTTTTTTACTATTACTCCTACATTTACTATTTCCAAACCAACCTCAGGAGTTTTTAGAGTTCAATCTGCGATTTTTTAAATATTTTTTAAGGACAATGTAACAAAATACCAGTTTCAGTGTCTAATACCTGGTTTATAAAACATACCAAAAATAAGACAATTTTTTGATACAGGCTGGTTCATGCTTCTTTCTTTTCCATCCATCCTTCCAGCAGATCCCTGTCTCATTACATGTCCACCTGAGACTCAAAAAAAGCATCACATGCTGTCTTAGGTTTATAGAATAGTTTGGGTTGGAAGAGACCTTTCAGGGTCATCTAGTCCAACCCCTCCTTGCAATAAGCAGGGACATTTTAATTAGATCAGGTTGCTCAGACACATATCCAGCCTGTCCTTAAATGTCTCCAGGGATGGCGCATCTATCATCTCTCTGAGCAATCTGTTCCAGTGTTTCACCACCCTCATTGTAAAAAAATTTCTTCCTTATATTGTCTAACTCTACCTTCTTTTAGTTTTAAAATTATCCCTTGTCCTATCACAACTTGACCTGCTAAAATGTAGAGCATGACTGAGATTAACTCCTCAAACTCCGTATCTCAGGTAGGCTGTTCTGTACTCCTTTACATTCACAAAACCTCCCTAGTACTTCTTCTTCCTTTTGCTGCTTTAAGAATAAATACTTGGAGTCCCACTCCATTCTATACTAGACTACTATGCAGCAGATTATTTATGTATCCCTCTTATCCTCTCCAACAGGAATATGTATAAGTCCATGTCTTCAGATGTGTTGCATGTGTAAACTGGCAGAATTTAAAAACAACTGTATTTCTGTATTAGCACTGACAGCAGTAGTTGTCATGAGTGACAGAAAAAATAATTTATAACATGGTAGGTATGGAATAGACAAAACTTATGTTTCTTATAAGTCATAGGGTTCTTGGTAGGATTTATTATTTCATAAGATGTGGTAAGAAGAGAAAGTGCCGTTGACTAGAGTTCTACTTTCATTAATAAATATTCAATTCAGTCAACAGAAATGATGCCAGAAAAATTCAAGGAGCAATGAATTAAACAATTATAAAAAGCATGTTTGGAAGACAAAGAATGAAGGGCTGCTTTCAAAATTTTACATTAAAAAAAAAAAACAAAAACTAGAGTGCAAAGAGTTTTCAAGGTAGATTGCTTCACTTTTTCCATAGAAGAGCTGCATTTATTGTTGTGTCAAACTACTGAAGCAGCAAAGAAGTTATAGCTCTAAACAGATTTTTATTGCCACAGACTTCACACCTTTTATTTTGTATTGAACATTAAAGGGGATATGAAAGAAATGATAAAAAACAACTGTCTCTTTTTAAACTTCCAATTATCCCTATTTATTAGAATAACAATGGCACAGTACTGCTCCAGAGGATTTGTCTGCATTCATCCACGAGGACTGTACCAGTAAGCAGCCAATAAGCAAACTGTACAAATATACAGCTATTTTGTTCAAGAAGCCTGGTAACTTTCTGGCCCCCTGTCTAAGCAGATGCATAAGGTATTGATGCCTTGAACCTGATCAAAACGTTCTACTTTATGGAAGTAATTAATAAGCTCCCAGATCAAATGAGAACTTGGGAAAAACAATAATAAAAATAAGAAAAAGACTTAAAAGGAAGACCAACATAGTCTGGTGGAATTTAGGGCTTATAAAACTGCGGGGATCATGGAAGTACATTCTGGCTTTCTTTCCCAACACAATAGAAATTGAAAAGAAAAAATTCCACCTCCTGTCAATCAAACTCATAAATATTTTTTTCCAGATTTTTGAGATAAAAAATACACCATTAAATATTTTTTATACTTCCTTTGGTACATTTTTATCCAGAGGCCAGCTTTCTCATTTATTCCTAGAAGCTTAGCAAGAAAACAGCTCCTCACTGGGAGTTAACTTCCTGTTGTTTTCAGAAACAGTAGTTCACATTCTAGCATTTCAGTAATTTTTTAGCTAAAGCTTGAATAGTGGCTTCTGTAATTCAAGCACCTCTGGTACCTCTCTGATTACCTAGTAGCCTGGTAGATAATTTGGCTGAAATGACAGCGTGACAGTGTCCTTTACTCATATGATCTTTTTTTGTTTTACTTAAAAGAACATTTTTTATGAGGATGATGGCCTGGACTTCAAATATCTTGAAGAAAATAGACAAAGGAAGAAAGCAGGGGAAGAGGAGAATTTCAGACCAATGAAGATTCACCACTGCCAGTCACTACCTACAAAAGAAGTACCCATGGTCTTCCAAGCTCCCTAAGCCTTCTGGATCTTTCAACTTGACTGCCTCTATTACTAATATGCAGAGAAATAACATACAAATATCTACCAGGCTGATCCTCCCTTGATAGGCAACTAGGTCAAGGAGAAGATTTATGTACTTTATTAACAGGTGTTGCATAGCGTACAGCTCTATAAAAATATCATAACCACACAAAACCAAATGATTGCAATACCTGAACTCTGTTCATCTACTTGAAATAAGGACTAGTTTCAAAACATGGCAGCTAGTGAAATAAAAGTAAGTCAATTCAAGAAAAAAAAAATTACTATTTTTGCATTTACTATTCATTACTGAGCTGAACCCACACGTGTTTCAGCAGCAGTGCCCTAAGTTGCATTCAGTATTTAAAAAGTACGGCATCCTGTACATACACTGTTTCTAATTTTCCAAACTTTACTACTCACTGCTGGATACATTTGCTCCTTCAAGGCAGTAGAATGCCAAAGAAAGATTTAGATATTCTTTTAGTGTTGTCTGCAAATTCTACTATGAAATGTTACTGTGTTAGATTACTTAAATCATGAATGGTTAAAAGAAAATGAAACATTTTTCAGTGAAATATTAGTATAAAGCCATAGCCACATAAAATATAGCCCAAGGGAAAGGCTTCTGAGACTGCACTATAACCTCCACAGATAAAGAGCAATGAAATTATTTCACAACCTAGGTAACTTTTTTAACTTGAGGATATAGCAATGCTTGGGAAAAACATATTTTAGTGAAATATGAACATACATCTCTCTGACAATCTTACCCAATCTTACCTTCACACCCTCTTTCACATCCTATAGTCCCTTAAAGAGTTTCTGCGCACTTCAGGTTCCCATTGGTATCCAAACGAGCCTTTTCACAAGAACTGCCTGACAAAGTAATACTAAAAGCTACATTGCACAAATCCATCTCAGGCAACTTGTAAGTACTAGGTTACTGCAAATGTTTCCAAACTATCCTAGGTACAAGTCATTGCTAAAAGAGGCAAAGACTTGACACTCTAAGTCATAACTCCACTCTTGATGGGGATGCGTCAATCCTTAATCACAGATTAAATTAATCAAAGTCAATGGGTACAAAAGCACATAAAAATAGTGTACAAGAAGACAAACAAATGTTAGTAGAAGAACTAAATTTTTCATTTATCTTCCTCAATTTCTTCATCTACAACAGGGAAAAACTACAATGAGTTACTTCATAGATCTATTTTGAGAACTGTTCGGACTTGAAAAGTTTGAGTTGAAACACTGGATAAATGTAGAGGAATTTTTATATCAACTACAAACATACACATACTTTTATACATAGGCATATATAAAAGTGGGATGACTGAAGATATTTTTGTAACCTTTAAGGCTGGCAACATCTTTATACAGGAAGCAATTTAAGATAAAATAATGTTTATTAAAAACAAAACAGGTTTTTCCTCAAGACTAATAGTTTGGCCTACAAAATTCAGAACATCTTCAGGGGAAATTACACACATATGTATATATGTATACTTAAATGGATAGTCATTCTTTTTGGCAAATGATCACTAACAGACATACTGTGCAATATAACTGGATTGTATTTCTGAAAATACGTGACTCTTACATGTTTCTCAGCAGCTCACAACTCTTGTATGTTACTGATGGATCTCAGCAATAAAAGATTATTAGGAACTCTTATGCTGTTACAGGGACAGCCAAAAAGTTTTAACCATACAATTCTGGGATTAAAGCTCACAAACAGAATGGACACTTCCATGCCATGCTCATTAATAACATTACTGGCAGTACACAAAACACTATGCATTTTCTATTTTTTCTTCTTTCTCTCCGCCAAACTTGACTCATACTTACAGGAAAGAACAGCACATCATTACAGCTCCTCATGCCAGCACCAATTCAGTACAAAGAACCTGAAGCATTTCTGCTTACTTACACAATTACTTACTTGTAAGGTTGCTTAAAGACAAATCTCAATTGACAAAAGTGACACTTTACAATGGAAAATACAGATTTTGAAGCTTCTATCTGACAGCCTGATATCCAAATTCTCCAGGTTTTCTCCAATTAGCAGGACTTCCCAACACATAAAGTCACCAGGGCTCTGGACTCAAAGAGTGATCAAGGAAACCGATTTTGTGAAAACCTTGTGAAAGACTCAGGTCTTAGATATCACAGAACTATCGTTAAGTCACTGTATGTTTGATGAAGTATACATTTTTTTAACTTCATTTAATGATTGGGTTTTTTTTTAAACTAGTGAAGCTGCTGGGATCTGCAACAAATTGAACTGGAATTCAAAGCTGAAATAAAGCATAAGGATAAGTAAAAACAATAAGCCAGTAGGAGGTTAATATCAAATTAAAAACATGTGCAGCGGGATAGTAAAATCTATATAATATTCCTGAACGCAGTGCAATTCTTTGCTTTGACATAATTCCTAATAAAACACAGAACACACTAGAATATTTCTGCCATCTGTGGAATAGGATTAAGAAAATGGAAAGGTCATTTGATAAATTATTTAGGAATACAAGAAGTATTTCAGAATTCTTAATTATATTTTGACAACTGTTTGTACATCTCATAGTGGAACCACAGTACTAGGCATGCCATTGCTTTTTTGTACTCATATGTACTCTGTTAAATTAAGCAATGCTATGCCAAATTAAGGCTTACAAGTAAGTTTTGCTTCACAGTTCCTCACTTGCTGTTAGAAGATCTATGCCCCGGTGACAGCTGCAATTTCTAGATGAAAAGGTGGAATGCTAATGTGTGATTCCCCATAACATTTACGCTAGCATATGTAATGAGTGAATCAGACCTTCATGTTTATTTTATTGAAAGGAAACCAATTCTTTTCAGAAATTAATGATACCAACACAAAGTTGGCAACACTCTACAAACAGAAAGCTGTCCTTCTTGTTTTCCTCTAGAGTTTTATGTATTAGTAGTTTTATATATTGGGGTGGATGTTTATCCTAGGACTTGGGTTCTCCGAGTGACAACACCATAAATGGTCACTATGTGAACCATTAAATGAGGGAATCAACTCCTGAAAGTTTTGGGCCAAAAAAACTGTTCCAAGAACCCCTCTTCCAAGCTTTCTCCATCTATTGCGCACAGCCACCCTGGAGGGAGATCTTCAGGTTTAGTAGCAGCTGTCTCCATAATTTATTTCATAAAATAAATTTGAATTTATTTCATAAAAGCACCCAGAGCTGACATTACCTTGCATGAAGAGCCCTTTCCACAGAATTCTGTACAATAAATATTCTTATTTTTGTGTTTATAGAAAATCAAAACCTACAATGATTTGATAATTGTTAACAGATTTCAAACCTGATAATTTTCTGAATCAGACAATAAAATCAGAAATAAATTATCAGTTTCAGGAAATGCTGTGGAACATTTAAACCTCTTACTATTTCAGCACAAGATACCCAGTGATAGCTACTGAAATTGTAACTCAAAATCGTGCCTATCAGAGCAGGTAAAAGAGCACAGTAGCACAGTTTGGGTAGGAGCCTGTCCTTTGCTTTGAATGTCTGACGTTAGATGGAGAGTTCTAACAAGTTTGATTATCCCCAACTAAGTTCACATAGCAGGGTACTGTAGGGAAGTCATTAATCTGCCATTAGGGGCTCCTTCAAAAATCCTGGCAAACGTGTAGAAAAAGACAAGTAGAAAAACATGTTGGAAGCAGAGCACAATATCCCATGCTACAAGAATCTTGCTTGTTGATGCCTGGAACTTACAGCCTTTCTAAATTATGTCTGGTGCTTCCTTAGTCTTGGTACAATTTGCTCTAAATTCTCCAGTTCTGTGTTCTCTTCTTCACAAAGCAAAGAGTCCTCTAATAGCAGCATTTAATATTCATGGCTACCCTGGTTTACACATGCAAATATGTCTACCAGGAGAAACTGAAGTGTTTTATGTTTTAACAGTGCTTATTGTTGTTGTCATCAGTTCCTTTTAACAAAATTAACTTCTGCTTTATTGCATACAAAGCTGAGAAAGCAACATACTTTAAAACAAATTAAATACATTAGCTCCTTCTGGAAAGATACATTTCTTGCATCTTTTGTGTCATAAACATTTATGTACTCATCACTCAATAAAAAATTTTCAAGCGTGATTTCTCCTCCTACATTCTCTGATGTGGTTCAGTTTGGCAACTAACATAGAATGAAAAGCCATAATGATGGCATTTGTTTCCTCATGTTCACAAGTCAGTATGGGCTGAGTGTTTCCTAAAAAGGTTGCACAATTTCAATAGCATTCAGGATTTCTATTACAGCTTTAGAAAGGATGAAAAATGGTAAGCAAATGGTAAAGCTTTGGCTGTTAATACATATGAAACTTAGTATGAGCTTGTTTATTTATGTGATGCTCTCAGTTAAGATTTCTGATCTTATGGTTAAAAATAAATTATTATTAGCAGCAGTGGGATCAAGTATTTGGTATTGGCACAGATTCAAGGAAGAAACAGACTTTTACTACTGTATTTGGCTGTCTTCCTATATCTACCTGGCCATTAGATGAGACTAACCATTTTGTAAAAGACACTACATTTATTCCTACTGCTATATAGAAATATATAGGCTAAGCCTAATCTTATTTGCATTTACACAGGTATAACTACTTCTTTTTTACTTGATGACAGTAGGAAATAATATCCTGATGGCATCTTGAAAAAGTGTGTACACACACATATATATAAAAACCAAAGATAACATCACTTCAAATTTGCCTAGAAAATAAAAATTTGAGTTGCTGTACCTGTTTTTTGTTAACAAACTATTAAAGTTTGATAGCAAAATTTGAACTGCAACTCATAACTCAAAAGCAGGCTAGCATATGTATATTGAAATGAGTCATACAATCCTTCAGTAAGATCAGAAGCTTACACAGGAGCTTAAGGTATCAGCTGCTAGAAGGAGAAACACCCCACAACATCATTCTTTAAAGTGTGAACAGCTGATGGCCTGTATACAACTACTGTGTATCTCAAGATGATAAACTATTTCTCCAGCCTTATGCTGATTCTGTCCTTCGTAAGCATTCTTCTTGCCTTCTCCACATAAGCAGAGAGGCAATCCTAAAGGCAAACTGCTAGGAACAAGGAGCACTGAGCTTACACCTCAATTTATGGAGATCGGAACAAAAGAAGCATGTCCAACTCCAACAGTCTGACAGGTAGAGACCACTTTGCAGTGTTAGTCAATAGCACATATTATGTACCTTGCCCATGGTTTGAATAGCCATCAAAACACATACATGATCACTTGACCTTATCAACTGCCCCAGTACTGAACAGCATGTGCTGAGAGGAATATTAAACAGATCTTGGAATGCAGCTGCCTGTCCAAACTACCAAAGCTGAAAGGGAAACTCATGAGGACTTAAAATACATTTTATTTAGACAACCCCTTCCCATTCATCCTGCTGTCAAATACTCAGCTCTTTCCTGAGGCCTAGTATTCTCCCTATCATCACACTCTTTTCTAGGAACTGATAAACAAATCTCTTATGTACACTGCTGCCATCTAAAACAGCTCAAAACTATGTCCTATATCCTACTGACTGTTTTTCTCAATCATTGACAAAAACCAGAAAGCTAAGATTTAAATTGGTTCCCACCAGCTCTGTTGAGAGAACCAGAGCCTGTATAACCGTGAATCAGAATCTCTGCAATCCAGAAGTAAAAATACTCCAGTCACCCTGAAGGTCAATGGTGAAAAAGACACACATATATTTGTCACCAGAATTGCTATGGTAACCCTTTATCATGCACACAACACTAGAAAACTTCAGAATAAGACAGCATCACTTCCAGAGACATATCACATACAGGAAAACAAGAATCTCATTAAAACAAGTATCAATCCTTAGTATTTTGTCAATTTCTAATGCAGATTTGAATGGCTGCCAAAGAGAAGGGAAAAGCATCTGTGGGGATCCTGTATCTCAAAGTCCCACACAGATCATGTATGCTGCCATAAAAGAGAAAAAGTATGTTACACCAGAGACAGACCAGGGAGAAGATGGTGCCACAAAGAAGAAAAGAGTTGGCTGCCTGAGACAAAGTCACACCAAAACACCACCCATCCTCACATTTATAGTTGTTAGCAGTTTTAGCTCAGTAGGCTTTTGTAAAGGCTCATTTTATCTTCCTTCACCATAATACTAACTGCCCTGTTTTCTAATGTTTATATGAGTTTTACTTCTAAGCAACAAAAAGTTAAAAATAACAAGCTTTCTCTCTATACCCAGATAGTACATTCCATACAGAATTTACTTTAGACTAGAAGCTAAAGTCTGTTCTTTGACAAACATGAATACTTCCATTATTTTTTTAAACAGGAGATGTATGGGCAAAATCTGGTTGTATAGATTTATTGGCAAAGTTAACCTTTGGAGTTCAGGTTAATCTAAATACATATTTAAATTCCAAACAAAAGAAAGCAGGTACTCTTTGAGGTCACTCAAAATGCAGCATTTAAGTTGCAGCAGAAAAATTAAGATTTTTATTACTTGCTCTTCTACAAAGGAACTCAGTTTACATGGTATTTAAAGTAGCTTTCTTTCTAAGAGATAACTAAAATCATAAGAAAGTACTTTATTTTTTAAAGGTTTTTCTAGAAATTTAGCTATTGATTGTGGTCTTTATCTTTCAGAGATACAACAGAACCATGAGATTTTTCTAAAGAAAATAAGCTTGTGAGTTGTAATAAAGCTTCTTTTTACTTAAGAAAATAAGAAGCAAAATTATCTTTTGCAATATATTTTTGAGGAAAAGCATTAAAAATTTAAAGATAAAAAGATAGGAGGTGTTACTGATCTGTTATGAATTTATATTTGAACCCAGTAATTATGTATGTATTGGGTGAATTACTTTTTGAAAACCATAGCAAAAAAGAATAGGTGTTAATAAAACACTAAGTATGAAAAGCATTAAAATTTATCTTTGATCTCACTTTGGACTTACATAGCTATGACATCAAAAACTTTCTAAGTGCTGCTTTTGTCAGCACAGCAATCCTGATCTTTGAAAGCAGGAAGCCTTTACTCACTAACCAAACCGACCAATACCTTTCATTTTGGATTTCACATGGACACAAGTAAGACTGGGAAAATTACTGACAATCCCAGGTGCCTGAAGTTCTTTATTTTCTATTTTTATATTTTTTATGAGAAACTGAAGGGTATTGACTTGTTTTATCTGAATGTGAACACATTCTGCTTTCTATTGGCACTTTAGAAATACAGTCTCAAGATTTTTCAGCCACAGCTTTCAACATTTTAAAAGTGCCATCTCATCTGGATCTGGGCTTCAGCTTAAGAGGAACCACATCTAAATGTACAGCCTACGTGTAGCTGCCTAGGACATGTAGACATCAACAGGCTAGAAAGCAACTCAGCAGAATTGTTATTTGATTCAGTAGCTGCCTATAATCAAAATCTGGAATTAAGAGTCATGAATGTGTACAACTAATGTCACGTGAGAGGTTCCCTAGTTATCCAAAACAGCCGCCCATGACTGACAAGTACAACAACGATCCAACAGGCTCTCCCTTGTACATACAACAACCAGAAGCTAGGCTGAAGACCCTGGATCATCTCATGCAGCAATAAACACCAGTATGCAGGCAATGTAATGGAGCCCTAGGAGTTTACAATGAGCTGAAGAGGCCTCTAGATGAACTGAGTATTGACTCAATGGCTGCAAGGAGTGCTAAGACACTTCACATGTCAACACCTACACACAGGCTCCTTGGCTGAGACATCTTGATCTAAAGCTGCACACTGTTTCATGCTGTTATGACTTCCCCATCAGTGCCTTTGTAAGTATTATTCAGGGGCTCAACCAGCCAGTCAAAATGACTGAGTACATAGGTATATTCCTGCCACAATAACAGCATCTTGAGCTGAAAAGGAGGAACAGCCAGTATTAAGAATAATGATAAGTGATACTCAGAAGAATGGCAATGACACAAAGATGAGCATTTCCACTAGGAGAAACTACTGAAGTTAGGGTGTAAGAATTCTCATCCTAAGTCCTGTGGGTCCTAGTACCTTGTACCCGTTTTCTGTATAATCATTTGGGACACAGAGAAGTTACAAAATGGTGGGAGATGAGTTAGAGAGTTTTTCCTATGGTTTGCACATTTCTCTTACAATCATGACCAGATTGTTTATCTGCCCTTGGAACAGCACTGACTGCTGTCATTTCCACTGTGGTTCTTTGCCTACAGCTACCTCAGGGCATTTCATGTAGAGATATAAGCTCCGAGGACTGAGAGGCTTTTTACAAGCATTAAACAAGAGACACTCCAAGCAATTGAAATGTGGGGGTCTAAACCCAGAGGAAAAAGACATGGGTGGCAGCACAAGTCAACATCAACTAAAGGGCAGCCCACAGGTTCAAGTAACAGCCTCAGGTCCTCAACAGAGCTTGTTCAGAGCAAGAGTGCCACACAGAATTACAATCTCCTCATTGACTGCCAGCAGCACAGAGGCTGAAGAACTTTGTATAGGCCATACATTGAAAGCCTGCTATGAAATATAAGTGCTGTGGTGGGTGGACATTTCCAATATCATACTGCCTACCTCTGTAATACTATTAAGTAGAGGCTGGCACTGCAAGGGTACTAGGCAATCAAACTGAGTGGGATGAGAGTCTGTAACAGAACTGTCTTTCAGCAGAAAATTATAATCAGAAACAAATACCCCCCCCCCAAGTTTGCTTCCTATAAAGAAAATTGTAACTTAAAAAAATTATCAGTCAATGAGGCTGTAAAGCTTTGACTTGCAAACATGATTTTGAAATACAAAAGGCACTGACAAAAATCCTGTTTCAGGTAACATACTTGTGCTAAGATGGCACCAGAGATCAGAGTTACCAGAGTTTATTTTTCATAATGCATATTTAATATGTAAAAAGGTAGAGTTTTTCAACTGATTTAACTAAGTTTGGCGTTGGTATTGGCTTTTGTTTTATTTCTTTCCCCCCTTGCTCTTCCACATTCCCATGCCATTCTTTGGCTCAAAAACTTTGTGTATAACTTTTGCTATACCTAACCCTTCCCTTCTGCTGTTCTATTTCTACCTTAAAACTGAAGTTAGATCCCCAGATTTTCACATTTTCAATTCCAGCTCACAACACAAAGTTCTACTATTCTTAAATAAAGCAGAACAAATTCAAAGCAGTATATATAATTAATCAAAATAGCAAGCAGTGCAATATTTAAAATAACTGAGGGCTGCCTGGATTATAACAACTTTATTAGCGTGTGATTAATAAGCAGTTGAAGTATTACATTTGCTACACATTTGCTAAGTTATTTTATCTTGCTTTAAAGTTAGGTGGCAAAGTTTCAAGCCATAGTTAAGAGATTTGCTTTATTCACAGTATAACATTGTTAACCCCACCGTCTGGTCAAACAGCTGAGGGAACTCAGACAACCCTAGGGGGAGGCCTATGTTTCTTTCTTGGGAAATATTTGCCTTACTGAATTATGCAATGGTTTCTAGCTTACTACAGTAGTTTTTAAATAAATCCATTAAAATACTTTGTAGATGGCCTGAGTTTAGTGGGCTCTGTGTTTAGCTCTAACTTTGTAGGAAAATAAGATGGCACTTACTTGAGGACCAGGTTGACCCTGAAAAAAAGGAAAAGATAAGGTTATGAAAAGTTATGACAAGGATTAATTCCTTAAATAGTAGCAAATAGTCACAGTACTCTCTAATGAGGAGATAAAATAATCCAATAACTGTACTGAACTCAGACTCTTAAATCTATATTGACTCCTATATCTATATTGAATTTGAATGGTTTAAATCAATCTGATGAGCTTTCTTGCAATTAAGTCATTCCAGAATTAAATTACAATAACACATCATTAAACTTACATTTGAGAAACTTAATTGTTTAGATTATAGACCAATTAAGAAAGACCTAATTTAATCATTCTCAAGTAAGAAAGGATCTACAGATACTGAACTGATTTAGAAACAACCTGGTCTAGTGGGAGATGACCCCTGCCCATGGCAGGAGGAATGGAACTAGATGATCTTAAGGTCCTTTCCAACACTAACCATTCTATGTTTCAACATCTCCATGTTTCAAGGAGGTGCTAACTGCTGTCTATCAAATGAATAAACTCTAAAAAGTGAAGGAACACGCTGCTGGCCAAACTTTTTGTTCTCGTTGCAAGCACCACAGTTTTAGCCAAGTATTTCACCAATATTTAAGCCAGCATATCAGGAGTAGATGAACCCTTGTCAGTCACCCCAAGAGTTAACAGATACATTTCCTCTCCATAATTTACCGACATCACCTTTGGACTACCCTGGACAAATGGAGGAGCACCCTTGCCCACTAAAGAGTTGTATGTATCTCTTGTTGCTGCAAGTCCTTACAGAGCAGATTTCCTATGACTGAGGCCCCTAGTCTAGGAAAGCCAGTGAAAGTCATCACTTATTCTAGCCCTCTCATTCTGCTGTATTTGCATGAAGCAAATGAAAAAAACCCAAATGTGTAACAAAGTGATATAAAAGCTGTGACTATGGACTACAACCACCCAGACAATCAGCTCTACAAGACATTATAAAACAGATTTGTATTTGTGTATTCGTATATTTCTCGCTATAAAGACAGAATTTCTTAAAACTAATAGGGCTAGCTTGCCTTCCGGTGTTTTATGACACCAATAATATTTCAGCTGAAGTGAAACTACGTTTTTGTTGAAAGAAACTGAGCATGCAGACTTCCTGGAAATCTCATAAAACCTTGTCACTTTAGCCAGAAGGTACTGACACACAGAGTTGAAACTTTTCCATTTGAACATCAGGAAACACTTTGGTTACCCATCACTAGTACAGGTTGCCCAGGGAGGCAACCTTGGAAATATTCAAAAGCTGTCTGGACATGATCCTGGGCAACCTGCCATAGATGGGTCTGCTTGAGTAGAGAGGGTAGACCAGGTGACCTCCAGAGATATCTTCCAACTTCAATCATTCTGTGATTCTGTGTGATTTTAAAGAAGAAGGGTGGGGGCATCTGAAGATAAATGCTTTTTTTAGTAACTTGTAAGATTTTTTGTACTTAACTAAAAGCATGTCTTAATTCACATGCAAAATTTAATTTTTTAATATAAAAATATTAGAAATTTTGTACAGAGAAATCATAGTAAAACACAGATTTACTGTGGTTACCTAATCCTTACACTGAAGGCAGCCTAAAAGCACTCCTTGCTGAGCTACTGTAGTTTTATACTAGTCCCTTACAACAACATTACACTATAGAGGTTTGCAGACAAAAATAAGCACTGGCTGCACTTTGCTAATTCTAATATGAACTACTGTTTTCTAGACTGATCAATTCTATGAAGTTGCACATCACACTGGATTAATGAATACAACTAGATATTGGTATATGCTCAGCGCTCAGCCTTTATCTCAGTCTTCCCATCCTAGCAGGTTTTAAGCTATTATATGCTATATCTGATCCTAAAATCCTCAGGAATTGCTTATTTATGCAGTACTGGACAGCTGGTACAATAAATTTGTATAAATTAACTAAACTGAGACCTATGCATACAGACTTTTACAGACAAACTCACAAAACATTTGTCTCACAAATATATCTAAAGTTGCAATTTTGACCAAACCATTAAAAAATGTCTCTAAGACATAGATTAAAAAAACAAAAAAAAACAAAAAAAAAACAAAACCCAACCTGGAGTATGAAATTACCAAAATGCTTCAATAAAATGTTGATTTAAAGCAGTAGAAAGCATATAAACAGAGTACGTCTATGTTTAAAGAAAAAGATTTCAAAACCGCACTTTTTTTCTTTAACCTAATTTAGATGTATAGACTACTAAGTGTCCATATGGTACATGCCATATGTATGATATAAAGGAAGTACACATATAACACAAACATAGCCTAGATTGAACGTCAGAGATGGAATCATGCTCCCATGAAAGTGTTTTTTTTACTCTGTCTCAACATCATTACCAGTTTGCCTTTCTGTCATTGTGCATTTATAATTACTTTTACATCATATCTGCAATACAGAGAGGGGAAAGCTAGAAACTGAAGTTTTATAGGACAATTGTTTTTCATTGTGACACAGAACTCTGTAAAATAATGGGGAATGTAACAGTTGCATTACTCTTAGTTAACATGTGCTACCAACAGTGTAATCATCCTGCACTTAACTGTAAATGTAGATGTTGAATACAAAAGTAGCCATAGCAGGAATTTTTTATCCTGTTGGCTATAAGCTCCTTGAGTATGGAAGGAACTTTGCCTTAGCAAAGGTAGTTATTTTCTGGTTGTTGTTTTTTTTTTTCAGTTCTTTCTAATCCTTCAATGTTTTTGCATGCTCTTAGATGCTCCTTGCGTGACTAGCTACTGCAGTTACAGTACAATTTTCTCTTCTCACTAATGATCCAGTAAGTGACACTAATCAGAGGATGCAGCAGGCACTATATTATGAAATTCATGTGCTCTGCTTACAAAGGTACAGGTAGAAAAAGGCATCACGATACTGATCTTCTTTTACAATAAAGCTCTGCGATTTAATTTTGTGTTCATTAAAAAACACTTTAACATGAATACAATCTGATATTGCAACTCATTTAACAAGATCAATCTCAATTAATATGCCCGTGCTTCCAAAAGGACTCCGGGATGACTGAAATCACCCTGGTTTATTCCTGCACAAATTGTTCCCATTGCATGTTACTTGTGGATTAAAATGTTTTAGCTGGAAGTATTTCTCTAAATTTTAGATAACAAAAAGTGTGAAGACATTCTTCAAAACTGAAAAGTCAGCATTACTCTGATTTTTTTCTAATAAATACCTCTTTATTCATATGTATGAACTGTAAAATTGATTCATTGATTGTAAATAACAACTGACTACTGCTCTTTGCATGCATGTACAGACCAGTCACAACAACAATAACTAATCAGGTGTGTTAGTGTATGCTGCTTTGAATCTCTGGATCATTGCTCATGCATCTGATTACCTATTACTGTTTGCCGCTTACTTATTTATTGTTAATCTGAATTACTATAGTGGGTATAGATGCATAATATGTCATGGTTTCAGCAAAATCCTTAGACTAATTTTCCCTTTTATATTCTTGTTTCCTAATTAATGTGTTATTTTGAAGGAGAAAAAGGGATCAAGGTTGGCAGCCTATTCTAATTACCATGACTGAAGGTCTTCAATGGTTGACAGTTAATGCTTTCTAGCAATTTAACCTAATATTAGCTGCTGATATGTAAATGATACTAAAAGAAAAAGAAAAGATGTATGGTGAAGCCAGGTCTACTTGAAGTCAACAGGTAAACTATCAATCTGCTAAAAGAGGAGATTAAAGAAAAAGCTTATTGACTGGAGGCTGCAAACACTGCAGAAAAGTTACTTAGCAGTGGAAAGATACCTCAAGGAGCACGAAAAAAAGTCTTAAGGGAAGAAAATGGAAGCTCACACTGCAAGTTAACAAGTTGAGCGTGCAAAGGAAATGAGGCTTGTAGTAGATGAAGGACAGAAAAGATGTTTTGAGGGTATCGGAGAAAAGACCTGTCCTGGAAAAGGAGAAAAAGAGAGGAAGCAAAACCAATAGTATGAGAAATCACAGAAACTGGATTTTCACATCTTTTACATTATTTTCACCTTTAAAAAGCTGGGAACATAAACTTTCTGGCTCATAGACCCAAATAGATAGATATACAAATACATACACAAATACATTCACAAATGCACTGTATAAAACTAAAGGTTATTTCTGCCTTAATTCAAGTATCATCTCCCCAGACAATATCCAGGATAGTGTATGAATGCATTTAAACTGAGATAAAAGGCTATTCATATCTAATCAGCCAAGAAATCAGGACAGAGAAATTAAGACACAAAAATGAAGAAAAAGGAAACCATCAAGAGTCACAGATACATGGTCAGAAATAATAGCCTGCTCTTTGAAAGGTACCAGGAAACTACCCTTGTATTCTCTGGACAGAGCACCCAAGTAGGAACATCTGCCTTCCAATTTAATCTAGGCAGAAAATGGTGAGAAAACAGGAATAGCATGGCTGACTTCCATTTCCTTGGATAGACACAAAAGACTGAAGTGGCTCTTTAGCACCCTGTTAAAAATCTATGCTCCTGAGGTGAAAATAAGTTATGCCAAAGGAAGCCAATATGTAATTAATACACATTCTAGCATGAGTAATTAAGAAAGCAAAGAGGAAATATGTGCAAGACCTAAATTACACTGGTTTTGAACAAATCACCTACCAGCTTTCCATCCATACCAATCGGACCCTGGGATAATCAAAAGTCAAAACAAAATGGAACAGTTAAATCAGAGGAACACTGAAGATGAGGAAAAATAGACAGACTTGGGGAATACTACGGGCTTTAGAAGATGAATAACTCTATTTCAGCAGGTAAATGCAGTGCCTTAAAGACATTTTGAGAATGAAGGCACAGAAAACAAACAACAAAAGAAGCAGACCAAGGACAGAATTAACAAAAACAGTATGGTGGAAAGTAGCCAGGCAAAAGCTGGTGTTTAACAAAAGACAGGTTCAACATGCAACGAAGGAATTGTTAGTTTGGCAAATCACAGTGGCACAACATAATAAATCATATGAAATAATGCATCTGGCTTGGGGATTTTTCTTTAAATAACAGAAAACAGAATAAGTAGCCCATTTACTGAATGCTTTTATCACATGGTTGCAAGATGATAAGAACAAACACTTAAAATCTCATTACAAATCTGTATTAAGTTAACATTACAATAATCATGCTTAATAACAAATTTCAAGTATCACACTGAGGTGCTAAGTATTTCTGGCTATGTTTTGGCCAAGAAGTCTTATGCTTCATCCTGATTCTTTTTTTATTCACTTGGGAAACATGGATATATTCTTGCTGATACTTTACAAGTTACTTGTTTCCTTCAGAGTTCAGTTATACGAATGAACATTCTAGAAAGGATTTATTGTGGATGTATGTCCACTGTTGTAAGTCAGTAACTGGTTCTGTATCAACTGCAAGTTTAGGTGGTCAAAGGAGAGAAAAGGGACTTAGAGAAAGATGGATAAATTTTAATGTTTAATTGCTATGTGTTCTGACAAATGCACAGTAAAGCTGCCTTTCACTGACAATGGAATAATAGCAGGCAGAGAAGTTGGTTTTGCCATTAAACTCCTCTTTTTGGCTGAAATTGAGAGGTCTCAGGTCTTTGCACCATGCGAAAGGGACACTAGTTTATGCTTGCTGGAGAGAAGTTTTCTCTTACATGCTGTCACTGCAGCCAGACTTTTGCTGGAGCTTCACAGACACTCTATCAAGACTTCCCTAAGAACATGGCCCCTTAGGACCTACTGCTAATGCTGTTTGGTTTGGGTCACTGTTGCTGAGAAGACAGCACATAACATATGTGCTGATTTTATGTTGATTTATCTTATCTTTCTTGCTTTTTGCCCACTTTCTGACCACTACTTTGGCTTGCAAGCAAAACTCAAGTGAAAGCTTAGTTTAAATCAGGTCTGCAAGGGTTCTGCTGACCTCTTCACCCAGAAGTGCATATTCCTACCTTCTGCACTAATGGGCACTATAGCCATATGAATGAATCAGTTCAACCAGCTATTGAGAAAGTACTAAACAGTACGAAAATGTGATCCCATGCCAATTTAGTGAGTTCCATAGCTATCAGTCCTCTTCCAGCCTAGCTTTACCAAAGTTCCCATACAAACTTAGTATAGAAGAAGACATCAGTTTGGATGTACTTATTATGTAATTCATAATTTTTGGTTACTTTCTTGGCTAAGAAACTTGTGCACTAACTTGTCAAATCAAATAACAAGTTGCTGTCTATGGGAAGCCCTGAAGGAGCAAATCACCTTAACCCTCTTTTTCCTTATAGTCACATCATGAGTAGATGACATGCTGACAGTGTAAAGCGGGTCACCAGCATCTTCATTATCTGTATGACCACTACTTTTTTATGTGTTGATATCCTGGGAAAGCCTGTCACTGTTGGTATAACCTACAATATCTTTCAAAAGTTACCACTGAACAGTTCTTCCTTGGTATCTAATTGAACAAGCAACACCTGCCAGTGCATTAACACATCAGCTTTTGTTATTATGCTTCCTCAGTACCGCTTGGTCACACAAATGCAGCACATATACATCACTCACTAATTTTCTCATAGGTATTTAACAAATTTCTGAATATAGTACTATGCAACTCAAAAATCAGAATGCAAATTATTAGATTTTCTAGACTTTTCTAGCACTATACTACAGGTTAGTTATCTAGTAATATTAACACACAGTCTGCTGCAGGTGCAAAAATGAAGGTAGAGCTGAACCCTGGCTATGAATATGTTTACTTCTAGAGAGCAAACTCCATATATTAACAGATGAAACACTTGACAGTAAGGTCATTGTACGTATATAAAGTTCCCCAGTGTCCTGTGGGTCAGCAGCTAAGTTTAACTGATCAGTCTCCTGCAAGCTTAGACCAAAAGATAGAAATATTCTTAAAATTAATAAATACAGAAACAACTTATGCAAGTATTTGTAGAAGGAAAACTCATTAAAGGGTGAAACTGTTGGCTCAGAGGGACTAGCCAACAGCTCTTACATCTGTAGCAGTGACTGCACTTTGCATATAAATACTGTTCAGGGAAAGTTTCTTTATCATAAAAAAATATTATATACTATTTGTGTTCCTTACAATGGCAGGTATTTTAACTACTGTTAATTTTTTTGCTTGTTCTTTATCTATGCTTTATAACTTCTGCAACTGAGTTAAAGGACTACGCAGCATCCTGAAGTGTCTCAGTAAAGAAGAATCAGAAATTTCCAGTAGATGGAAGATAATAGGAATTTCCCACATGATTCTATTTGTATCAGGACTATTTAGTCTGAAGTTTAGGAAAATTTTCTGGGATTTGCCTTATAGAGTAAGAGAAGAGAAATTTGCTTGAGACTTACAGGAGAAAAAAAAAATCTCTAAAGAGGTCATTACTGTGACAATTAGTAAATCTTTCATTACAAAAATACTAAATCTTTAACAATAAAACATGGTCGTTTCCTTCCTCTGTTGTAAAAAGAGTGAAAACACTTTTTTTTTTTTAATGGAAAATTAAGTTCCACAGTTGATACAGGATAGGTGGGAAAGAGAAGCCAAAATAAGGCTACTGCAGGAACAAGCGCCTGTGTAAGGCTTAGTTGCCAGCTGGGATTAAACTTCAACACTGGATATTGACTTACAGTATTACATATACTTTTTTCAAAGTTCCTCAAAAGCAAAGATGCTTGTATGGTAATTTTTTTTCAATTCCTTTTTTCAAACAACACCCAACTATGTACACTACTACCTATGAACTACTCATTACCTACCTGTCTAATACTCCTAATATAGACAGAGATCAAACACGGGAGGAAGTGGAATATGAGTGTCATTTCAGTCTGGTTTTGTGAAAAGTAACTTCCCTGCTTCAAGAATACTGTAAATATAATGTTTCTCAAAGAACCACAATTTTAGTCAGATTTTGAATGCTACACGAACAGTTGTTTTCCATTTAAGCACTTTTTACACATGGGTTACTGTGGAGGTAAATATTTTAAGGATTTTGGGGGTTACTGCTTGTTAGAAATTTATTATGTAAGCAAATGCACCAGAAAACTCAACAGTGCTCCTATCAAAAAGATAGCCATTATTATTACTTTAGGTAGTTTTAATGCAATATTTATTTCTTCAGAAAATTCCGAGTCAGAAGTGAAGATATGAAAAAATATCACATGCTGAAATCTACTATGTGATAAAGGAATCTTCCAAGGGAAGGAGGAGATGATAGGGATTATCTTCTTACTCTTAACTTCCCCACTCATCCTTCAGTGGTTCTTTTTTATTTAAGGAATACTCATCAGAAGACTGATTTCTGAAGCAGAAGATATGTAATAACCAGGAAACAGACATCAATTCTTCTTTATAAAATGCAGACTACCTTCTACTTGAAGGGGTTTTGTTGTTAAATAAAATGAATTATCATCTTTGAAAGTGCATCATTTTGGTAGCTTTATATTCATTGAAAGCATGCAGATAAATCTGCTTGTGGCAAACACAATCTGTGTGGAAAGAATGAGGAAAACTCTTGAGGTCATAAATTACTCCAATTCTAGTCGTGTATAAATATATTACAAGTAGGCCAATTATCATCTCCAAAAGCATAGTAATTTCTCTAACTTCACTCACTGTTTTTCCAGATTATTTGGTGTGAAAACAAATATTTTAGAAAGAAATTTTTCTCCCAGTGTAGACTATAGGTGTCTGAAATGCTTTGCACACACAAAACCAGTACAGAAACATCTCCATTTCTAAGAGAGACATGAATACTCAATATATAATATAGCACCATGCTACATTGTATTTCAATTTACCGGAACTTAATAGCACAAATAAGTGGCTGAGGTTGTTTTAACATTTCTGAGAGCCAGTGTTAGCCCAACAAATAAAGCTAGTGGCACATAAAAATGCCATAGCTGAAGCTGGCCAGCATACAAATATTTTCTGGACTCAGTTTGTAACGCGCTGAATTAAAAGCGAGTTTTCATATTGACTTTAATAAAAGTGTGATTTTGCACTCGGTTGTAAAAAATAAACAAATAAATAAGAAAAAAACACATTTTAAGGTATTCCCCAGTAAATTTTTGTATTTTTTTTTTACCTTTTAGGCAGTTTTAAGACAAGACTAATACAGATCATCACAGAAGCATTTCAGGATTCAGAAACTCTTATTCTGATGAAATTCTGAGATTATTCCTCATTTCTAAACAACTTATACAGTAAGCTTGATTGTTAAATTGTTACTTGCAGCTGCCTGAAAATCTCTTATGTCAATACATATACAAAGGAGATTCAAAAGCAAGCAGGAATCTAGCTTTAGAGCAGCTGTGTGAGCTGCATGCCACTTACTGTGTCAGGCTGAGTTTAAAAATACCTATGTGAAGTTAAAAAAAAAAACAACCAACAGAAAATCTCTCTCAAACAGCAGGTTTGGAGATCATCTCCACTAAGTTCAGATAAGGTGAAAGACCACTGCCTTTTCAAATCACCTATTTTAGTTCAAGATTGGTAGAAGTTAAAAAACCCACAACCTTTGGGTTTCCTCATCATGATACCATTAAAATGATGGGTCTCCATGTCTTTTTCTCTCCCTTGTTTAATTGCAGTTTTATCAAGGCTGACTTAATTAAATGTAATACAGCATTCCTAGCAAGAATATATAATTCCTAGCAAGTTTGATGAGATTTCTTTTCAGTGAAGTTTTGTCTGAGCTTACGTGGGCAAATGAGTATGATAAGCTTGTCAGCTATCTCATTTTTTCCTGCTAATGAAATTCATTCTTTTTCAATGACTGAAAGTGATTGCTGTTCAGAGCAGTATGAACAAACAGACTGGGTACAGAAGTCATTTGCTGCAAGCCTGGGATCAAAAAAAGAGTGCACTAAATCAACCTGAAACAAGTGTCTCTGGCCAGCAGTCAGGACATTACTGAAAAAAAACCCCAACTTACCAAGATCACTTGGGTTGGAGAAAACTTTGCTGTGAAAAGAAATTAGCTACAAGACAAGCTGAGCCTACTTCCTAAAACCTCTTTATCACAAAAAAGCAAAATTACGAATAAAAGAAACACCGCAAAGCTCTTTCTTCCCTTAAGTATTTCATGTTAGCTGAGACATAAATCTCAACTAGGTGGATCATCATTTGGATATTGAAAAGTAGGCATAAATGTATTCCAAGATAGGGATATAGAGTATTAAATTAATGTAAAAACAAGAACAACAACAACAAAAAACCCAAACCAAAATTCCCAGCACTGTTAGGCTGCTTGATCTTCTTGACCAGAACTCTGGATCATGTCTGAACTGCTAAAGACTTTCCCTCATTCAGCCTCCAGAAATATCATCTCGCTTTCCTAGTATCTTTCAAAGCACTGATGCAAAATTAATCATTCAAAATTTAAACTACAACCCCTTTCCCAGTACTCTTTTTATTTCAATGGAAAAACTACATTAACTAAAATCCAAAAAACTAAAACAAAAAACAAACAAAAAAACAAAACCACAACAAAAAAACCAACACAAAACAACAAAACAAGAAACAAAACAGTCAACCAAGTTTATTCTCAAGCCTTTAATGCCCTCATCCTGCAATTCCAGTTATCTCTCATTTGGTTGCAAGCTGCATATTAACTGTTATCAAAACTCCTACAGAATTGCCTTTGTCAAGCTAAGAAGGATCTCAAAGCATATCCTGGAAGCACAGAACAGCCTCAGAAGCAAGATTCTGATAAAACCTGGAGAATGAAGAGTAACAGCACCATGATTAAGGCTGCAGACTATGCCTCCATCAGTTAGAAAAGCTATATCAGGTCCCCAGTTGAGAATTTAGTTCATGAGCAAAAAAGTAATCAGGAGTTATTCCAATCTATATTTTAAACCACCTGTCAAGTGTAGTGTCTGCAGTACAGAGAAATATTCAGTGTGCACATGTAAAGCAATAAGCCAGTGCTAATATTAAGCTGCCAAGCAGAACTGGCAGGAATCTTACACATATTTTGCTGGTTTTGTTACAATGTTTGCATTTCTTCATACTTTTTAGTTTCTTTGAATTTCAAGAAACAAAAGGACAGGTGACCTGAAGCTCTGAATTTTATCTATGGCTTTAGTGTCCGTATTAGCCTAAATCAGACGATGGAAATCATCAATAACAGAACAAGACGAAAGATGAGCAACAGTTTAAAGATTCCAAAATAAACCAGAAATATCAGCTACAGTCTCCAGTACTTTCCTTCGAGCATCATCACTCTAGATTACGAGACTCCTAGCCAGTAGCCCTTCATGGAGTCTGAACACTCAAACAGTTCCTTTGCAATTATAAGATAGACTGGTTATGTGTAGAAGTAAGAAGTTTGCAGAAAGAAAGATTTTTCAGAGTTTGGCTATTCAGAGGATGGTTAAAATACAAAAGAAGCACCGCATATGGTAACAATAAGGGAGTACAAAGAGTTCTATGCAAGAAAAATTATAGTCACAGCTTTTCAAAAGCATATTTCACAGCTGAAAAATAATTGCTGAGATACTTTTTATTTTTATAGTTACTGCAGGAAATCTGACAGGCAATTTCTTGTGGTGCAGATGCTTTTCTGAGTGTCTGAGCACTGTCACTGTTCTTCTTGATGAAATATGTATGTAAACAACCATGAGAAAGAACTGGGCAAATCTAGAGTTGGACGAAAGATGTGGGCAGAAATCCTTCTATTTATCATGGCCAACACTGCACACATTGCAAATATATAGGGAAAAAGGAACAAGTATGAATATGAACCCCAAACTGTGAGGCACCTTGGTTGTCTTCATATATCAGGCTAGCAAAAAGATTAAATCAAGACACTTTTTTGCTCCTGGTAGCCTATACATCTCATCCACATCTGCAAAATTCATTAAGTCACATCTGTACAACAAATTAATGCAAAGAGTAACTACTGTTAGCCCCAGAAAGAGTAAGAGCAACATAGTTCAAATTAAAGAAGGGAGTCACGTGGACTCTGTTTTGCTTTGTTTCATTTGAAATGGATTATTTACCGCTGACTAGCACTGTTTACTGTAGACTACAACCCCAGGTATGAAATACTTAACTGATACTCAGATGCTTCTTCATGGGAAAAAAAAAAGAAAGAAAAAAGAAAAAAAATTGTAAAATGAATCTGCCTAACCTTGGCAAATCATGTACAGTACAGTGAGCTGAGAAACAGCACATTGTAACTGCCTGCTGTTAAAAAATGAACTGTATTGAAATGGTAATCTTAAAGTGCTTACTCCCATATGCCTCACCCATCCATAAAACCAATCTTCTGAAGGATTGCAGAACGATGTGTTTCCATAAAAATACTTCATTATGCTACTGAATTCCAGCATAGCTTAGCAACTACTTAAACATGGGGAACATACAGCAGAGACCAGACAGAAATCTCCTACGTTCTACATAAAAGTTCTCATTTCTCCTGAAGAAACTGAAACTCCTGTATCTGTAAATAGAAAGCACATGGCCAATTCATCAATGCCAACATTACTTGTGTGAATATATTTGATGTGGTTGGTGCCATGTTGATGAGAAAACAATAAACTGTGAAAAATGTCACTTCTCAAAAATTAGCTGGCTAGCATTCAGTAGGAGATAAGTTGTTGTAGCAGCTGTGGCATGATGACTTTGATGAATTAGCTTTTTGTTCTCCTGGAATAATCTGTCTCCTCATACTACTATGGAAATGAATCCACTGAAGCCCTACTGAACAACAATTTTGTTATATATGTTTTGATGGTTTTATAGAATTAAAAAAAAAAATAATAATCCATGCCACTTCTTTCAGTCAATTTCTTTTTTGGTTTCTACACATCTTCTCTTTTCAGGGGGAATGAGGTCCACTGAGGAAAAAGAAAAATACCATCTTTTGGTGAATAATACAAGATCAAAGAGAAATAACCTGCAGCGGACAATTTTTGACCTTCCCTTGGTGGAACCATCAGCTCTGGAAGATTAGCAAAACTCAAGAGCAGGTGCGTAAATTGATTTTTGCTCCATTAGGACAGAAGAACCTGACCATCACATCTTTTTTGTTTGTCTATAGAGGCAGTATTTTGAATGGGGCTCCCAGGGAATTAAGAAAAAAATACAGCTGCCATAGAGGCAGTTCACTTTTGACATATAACAAAGGAGATCAGTCAGAGTGAATACATCTCCATTAAAAAGGAGAACAGTTACAAAGGGTTTAAAAGAGAGCAAAATGAAAACCCAAGGTACCGAAATGTTTATAAATAAACATGTAGATAAACCCCCAATCTCTTTCAACTATTATGTGATCGAAGAAAGCTTTGTTTGAAGAATTCTAGGATAACCAAAATGCCAATGGTCATACCTAGTCCTAGTCCAGAAATGCAGTATTTCCATCTGGGATACAACATAAGAAAAACAAAAAACAAACTCGCACAGATGAACTGTGTTAAAACTTAAACACCAAAGCAGGTGCTTTCAGCTATGCAGTGCCATATGTGCTCAGACACTGGAATACAAAGTTCTGCACACGCAACCCCATTCAGATTCTTCTGTCACGCATCTACCAGATTTAAAAGGCACAAATGTGCATGAAACTAGTTTAAGGGCATTACTGTTGTCTTAAACATATTATAACCTAAATCTTTCATTAGAAGTTGACGGTGCTACATAAACTCTGTTCCCTCCAAAATGAGCTGGAACCAGTAAAATCTCAAAAAGCACAGATCATTATGGAAAAAATATATGAAGCATACTTTAAAAGATTATTTCATTCCAGGAAATACAGCAGAATTCAGGGATGCTTTAAAAGCTCTTTCACCCTTTCTTCCTGAAATTTTGCTCTATATAGTGTTTAGTGATGCACCACCTGTTCTATTCCCCCAGTTTAACAGGAAAAGAGGGATGTAGCAATGAAAAAATATTTAAGAAAAGTCCTTGAAGAAAAATCTTTTCATAAATCTTGCTATGATCAGAAGCCAAAACTTGGTTTCCAGAAGGAACATCTATTACCATGACTATGAAAACAAAATCATTAGGCATGTAATAATAAAGATTACAAATTGCATCGTGCTCAGATAGGAATACAGCATCTTTATGGGCAAGTCTGTGCTTTTACTAGTTATATTATTTTAGCTGGGGAGCCAAATGCTACCTCCTTTACTGCCTTAATGCCCTCTCCTGCCAACCTCAGACATCAGTTCTAATTGTCTTTCAAGCAAATCCCTGGACACTGTAATTTAAACCCAAAGTGTAACATCTGGAAGTTCATGAGAAGGTTGAAAGTAGCTACTGGGAGAATGCTGGAAGAACCTTGTCATTTCAATTCAGAGCCTCAGCAGCAATGTTGTTTCAAACTTCTGCAGGCTTTGGTTGGTTTGGGTTTTTTTTCAGGTGAAAGTATACATACAGGCCCAACTTCCAAACTTCTCCTGACATAAGTGAGATTTATGTAAAAATAAACAGAATTTCTTTGAGGGGCAGGGGTTGTGGTTTTGGGTTTTAGTTATTTGGGTTGTTTTACGGGGATTTTTTCTGTGTGTGCGGTTGTTTTGTTGTTGTGGGGGGTTTTGGGGGGTGTATGTATGTGGTTTTTTTGTTTTGGTGAGTTTGGATTTTTTTTTACATTGGAGAACAAAGCTCATCTTCCTATTGAGTTGGTGTCTTGTTTTTGCCTCAAGTTACTTAGGAAAAGCTACCAAGTTTCTCAATTCTCATGCATCTTCTTTCTGAAGATTGCCAATCAATAAACAAATTCAGTTTTTTTCTGTTTTGATTCTGAAAGTCTCTTTTAACTCCAAATAGACCCAGTGCCTCATTGCCCAGTCAGAAAGAAGTCCTTCCTTCTTCCTTAACAACTATTGCACAAACAGAAATAAGCAAACTCAGACAACAAAAAATATTTAACTAAGGAAACAAAAGTTACTGAAATCAGCTTGTTTAGAACATAGACTACCTCCCCTCTAGCCAAGAAAACTTGCAAAGCCAAATATTTCATACCTGTGCTTTTCTGAGCCACACTCCAGCAAATCACACACTCCTCTCATCTGCTTTCTAATTTCTGTCAGACTATGTAAGGTAAATTGAAGTTTCCCCAGAGCTGAGCATGCAAATCCAAATACAGAATATAGTTTGGTGAAACAGTTTTTAAAATCCTAAAGCATTTACCAATCTCACTAGCTCATTTAATCTTAAAATCTCTAGACCATTCTTTTAAGTTTTGTGGATCCACCCACGAATACATCCAAATAACACAATTTCATTTCTTTCTTCTGACATAACTGGCTTTCAGGATTACAAAAGGGTTTCTGCAGAAGCTGGTGACAGCAAAAATGTGTTTCTTTGCATTCCCATCTAGGGAGAAACAATTTGTATGTGATGGCAATACCAGATTACAATTTACATAGCCAAAAGGCAGAGAGCTAAAATGAGAGGTCTCCTATCATATGCAGCGTGGATTAAAAAAAAAAAATCTGATAATTGATCCACATAGCTGGAAGTGGAAATGTTGAGGTCATTTTCTCTTCAGAGACTGGCTAATCAGTCAGCCTACCTGAACAAAAACCACAGGCTTCACTCTGGGGTATTCTTATTTAAAAAAAGGAACCTACACTTGCCCTTTTCACACCTTTGCAATGACTAGAAATACAAATACTGCATTATGTATGACAAAAATTGCTGAACTGCTGTTTCTCTTGGTGCTTTAGGAGCACTTTCTTTCAACCTTCACTCTCACCTATGGAAAAAGCCTTCCAGTATCTGAAGGGGGCCTACAGGGATGCTGGTGAGGGACTATTCATTAGGGACTGTAGTGACAGGACAAGGGGTAATGGGCTGAAACTTAAACAGCAGAGGCTTAGATTGGTTATAAGGAAGAAATTCTTTACTGTTAGGGTGGTGAGGTACTGGAATGGGTTGTCCAAGGAAGCTGTGAATGCTCCATCCCTGGCAGGGTTCAAGGCCAGGTTGGATGAAGCCTTGGGTGATATGGTTTAGTGTGAGGTGTCCCTGCCCATGGCAGGGGAGTTGGAACTACATGATCTTAAGGTCCTTTCCAACCCTAACTATTGTATGATTCTATGATTGTTCACATCACCCTCTGAAACTAAATGCAAATTGCAAACTAAGATCATTCAAACTGCTGGAGGCCAAAACCTCCAGCATGTCTAATACACATGTCTAATATTACTGAACTAAAATATGGATGTCAGTGTAAGCCCAAAACTCCAGTACAGTGACACAACTTGTGTTTCACAAAAATCTGTGTACTGAGAAACAAAGAACTTCCTTAGCACCCACAATTTGTCTCCTATTTTTTGCTCTGCATGCATCCCGATTCCTCTTTGTCTTCTTATCATAAGTAATTATTATTCTGGGGATGTCTTCTCTGAGTAAGTGCTGTTCAACATGAATGAAAGTAGAAGAATCTACCCTTATTGTTGCTTATTTTAGTTGCAATTGATCTGGTAAAATGAAGAACTGTTAACAGAAAGAACAGTGGGACTATTAACAATTTCCATTTTTTCCCTTGTTTTACTTCACTTGCTAAGATTTCCAGTTTTCCAAGCAGGAGCTAACAACAGTTTATTTTCCTAAGAATATCACGTGGCAGCAAGTAACCAGTTTCTACATTAAAAATGTAATATTCTTTTCAACTGATGAGTGCTCATGTGCATGGCTGTTTTGAATCATGCTCCTTTGGTGAGGGAAAGCAACAAAGGGTTAAATTCCTCTCATACTGGAAACAGCTATCATGAATATGCACAAAATAATCTAAAAGGAATTCTTAACTCAATGGTCCTCTGTTAGATTATCAATTCTGTGCAGATCTCAGTATTAGGAAAAAAACAGTTAATTGCTTTACCTTAAGCCAAAGAGGAAAAAAAAAAAGTTTTGTGAGGGTGATTTATGATCTGTATTTTACACAGTCACAGAAAAACTTCCAATTGACATTCCACACTACTTGTATAAATCTTTCTTACCAGACAAATATGCTTAATTTTAGAAACTGCTTTAACTAATCTTGATTTTGATATGCATACGTATAGCTGAGGAAACAAAAACGAGGGCAGTCCAAACACCACCCCAGTATTTTCCTTGTGATTCAAAAGGCAAGATGTACACTCAATGTGTCCATCCCAAAGATACCCAGGAATGGAGCAAAAGTACTTTAAGTCTTTGTTGCATCAGCTAAGTTCTGCCATTGAAAAAGAAACTCAAAGAAATGTAGAGTTGACAACCTTATTAGCTTAACAAACACTAGCCAGATCATTTCTGGTGTAATTACTGGATGATGCTAAGCAGTGTAGGGCCCGCTATAGGTGGATGAAAGAACTTTTTGATTCCCAGTAGGGGAAAATGTTTGTTATTCAGCTTTATAAGAAGAATCAGTTCAGGCGCCTGTCTGCTCCAGATGTTCGCCTCCTCATATTGACTCTCTCATAAATGGAAACTGAGGGCTGATTGCAGGGGGAAGCAGGCATGCAAACAGCTTTGGAGAAAACACTTCCACCCTGCACTCTCTGGAAACAGCAAAATCCAGCCACCTAGTCTAGTGATTTAGGAACAAGTTTCTTCAATGAAATTTTATAACCCTTGACCTTAGCTAGGTTTAGCAACACACTTAAACTCCTACATAGGAATATTTATATTGGAGCTTTATGGGTAGTAAAGTCTTGCATATCTTTCAGCTATATTGCAAGTCCAAACGAAAAATCCAGTGTGGAAATGACGCATCATGTTTGCAACCCTCCTTCAAGGTGAAGAAATTGATGACTTCAGAATTTTTTCAAGATGGTTTGGGCCATCCCTTCCTATTTGCAACAGATATAAATAGTAATTAAATATAGGATTTCTACTGTAAATGATTTAACATTTCCTTTGAATCTCAAAACTTGTGAGAAAGTGACAGCTCAGGCAAATTGTAAGAGTAATTTTTAACTATCACTGGTTACTCACTCTACATTCATGTGTAACTGGCAAACACAAATTGAGAAACAAGGCCTAGAATTACAATTCCTTTGGAACACAAAACTTTACCGCAAGGTAGTTTGTTTCATAAATAAAGCTATTCCTGTTACACCAGAGTTACATCTTGCCTTCTGAGGAAATGACAGGGAAATTTCAAGTGGGGTGCCTAATGAAAGGCAAGTATGAATGATCTTAGGTGTGGTTCAAGCATTAATTACACCTGTGAAAGCATAAATATGAAAATCATAACTAGATCCTTCTGCATGCCAGCTGCCAAGCTGAACTCCACGGAGTAGCCCAGAGAGATCAGAAATCTATATATACTGTCAAGTAAATAACTATCTAGCTTAATTCCTTTCTCTGCCTATACATGATTTATAATGGAGGAGTGCAATTTTTAAAGAGGAAAACACTGATAAAAGACATTTAATTGTTAAATTGCATCTATCTGCTACCAGCGATCATTCTGTATTAATCTGACAGATATATGAGGTTGTATTATTTTGAACTGACATCAGCTGTGAATCTAACCTACACTGATCCACTAGCCCACTGTATCCTAGTGTTATGTTCTTAGTTCTCACCACACACTGACATCTAAGAAGTGCCATGCAGAGATGTGGATTTTGCAGCAGATAAGTTCTCTGTCCATGCATCCAAGATGGAAACTGCTTTAAAGATGGTCTTGATGGATCCAGCATGGTAACAATTGCTTGTATTACTAATGATACATTGAGGTTATCTGTTATAATGTTGGCTTATTATTCTACTATTTTCTACATCCTCGTTTGCAATACTATGTATAAAATGGACTAAATAATTTTAGAAAGTTTAGTGAGTTTAAACCAGAACATACTATGTACGCATTTACTGCAGCACAAGTAATTTTCTTAAGTCACCATGTAAAGTTTGTACTTGAGTTTATATATAGCAATTTCCTTTACAATTGCAAGTGAGGAAAAGGGTAGAAATACAGTTTTATATCACTGGCTTTTGCATATGAGGCAGTCGTTACTTCACTATCACAGTCACAGACATGGAATAGCTTAGGTCACTCTCAGCAACTTACAGGGAGTTGCATAAGTAAACGCTGCCTTCCCTTATTGACATTCACGTAACGCAGGGTGCATAACAGATGAAAGGATTCAGTACATAGTTCATTCAAAATGGCAACTGACTTATAAGAAGTTAATTAATATGTTCTGATGCATAGCTTCAACAGTCAACTGTAATGCAAAATGTACAGTAACTGTAAAGTTAAGTCTCAAACTTTTCCTTTCATGTCAACTTTTATGATTATCTTCACTTACTTTAAAAAAACTGGCATACAAAGAAGTCAAAACTAATTGTATTATATATTCTTTATAGATATGAAGGTCATAAAGAAACATTATCACATTAACATGACTGACAGCTTGCAAAGGCCACAGTTAGTACTCAGACAACTGTGCGAATTTAGAACCTCTCAGAATTCGCAAGGAAAAATTGAGAGTTTATTTGCTGAGTATTAACAATGTGTCCTCAGATACAGCATTTTTCTAAAAAATTTCCACATTCTCACAGCCTTCCTCTGTTTCTCATGGCACAGAAATACTACAGAGTTAACCTGCTTAGCAGCAAGTGCGTATTGCACCTGTTTGAACTGCAGCATGTATTTGGGAACAGTGCAACTGTTGAGATTCTGGTATTGCATTATTGATAAATTCTGATGCACTGTGTCCTGACTGTTAGGAAGATTTCTGAGGTGCCACTGAAGTTTTCTAGGAATAACCAATTCAGCACAACCTGCCACAATAGGCCTATTAACAAATACTGCAGGATGGCAACAACTGCAAGCAAGAAAGGTGTAACTGTCTTTTTTACAGAGTGGATTTTACCTCTTAACTATCAGAATATCAACTGACAGAAGGCAATTTTTCATACCACAGATAAAAACTGCCATTAGGGCCATATCTATGGTTTGATATCAAGACAAAATTCATACTTAAGCAAGTGACCCTCCTCTGGCTGACCACTGTTAAAAGCATACATCATATAATATATTTATGGCTTGAAAAAGGTCATACTGGTACCCATCACTTAGAATAATCCATTCCAGTAGCTAGAGCTACCACTGAGTGCTGGACTTGGCAGATATATCCATGGAAGACACTGAAAGTATCCTTTGCCTGCAGCTGTAGAAACTGACTTAACTCCATGTGTGACAGTGGAACTGAATGCCATATCTCCCTACTTGTTGACCTCCAACAACTTGTTGAGGTCCAGCTCTCGTTATAAGGTTCTGTGACAGCGCTGTAGCACTTGTGTACAGAATACAGAAGTCTAGGGGTTGGCTGTGACAGTATCACACTCCATGAGAACTGAAGTATGTTCTTGGAAGACTCACTAACAAATAGAGGTCTTGTAAGCCAGGTTTCCGTGAATCATGGCAAGACTATTTTGAAGTTCCAATTTGTTGCAGTGAATGTGTTAATGGAAAGTAGTTATGTGAAATAGGAATAAAGGGTCTAAGGGCTTAATTTATACTCATCCTGAGCAGACACTCATTTTCTGCTGAATCTGAAGCACTAGCATCAGTTGATAACTTCTTGCAACAACTGGGCAATGAGTAGATGGTTACAAATAAGGAAATCTGTAAACACAGTAACCTTTTGAGATGGACAGCTGATCAACTGTATCTCTTTAAAGTAAGCAGAGGATTTCTTCCACTCCCTGAGAACAAGCAAGTAGTTTGAGGTAGATGGGTCAACTGAAAACCGCATGTCTCCCAAGCTAATCACATCTGCCATGACTAAAAATAAGGACAAAGTGTACCAAACTGAGAAAATGCATACTAAAGTCACAGTATAAAGAAACTTCTGAGATCCCAGATGTTTTGAATTTTCTGTGCATTTAAAAAAAAAACAACCAAACAAACAAAAAATACCCACAAAAACCAAACAAAAACCAAGCAACCAAACAAAAAACCTGAAATAGTTATCAATGTTTCACTACCAAACCTGACATTTATTGCAAAAGTCTTACTGGTATATGTTTAAGATGTTAATTTGCTCAAATGCCAAAAATAGAAAGTGGTCTGCGAAGGTACCTGTTGAGAAAAAAAAATGCTGCAGATTGGGAAACTTCTACAGGATCACCAACCCAAACTCTCAGTGTAAGATTAGGACCTAACATATCCACCCCTTGAACATAGACATTTATATTTTACTACAACTGTGAAAAAGGGGAGACCTGACCTGCTACTGGAAATGCCACAGCTGTTGCAGAAGTGCTTAATACTGCCATAAGCTGTACTTAACCACAGATAAAAAACTTTCAGTCTTTGCTTATTTCTTCTCACTTGATTATTCCAGCTATGTTCGTTTTATAGCAAATCAGCTGCCATAGTATGCACCTGACAAACTTGTATTTGAATAGGGTTAATTTTACATACCTACATATACAGACACAGCTACTTAATACACATTTGCCTACACAGCCCCAGTCTTTAACTGAAGACCCAGCAGAAAATGAAACACAAAACACCTTCAAAGACAAAGCAACACAGCAGGACAATAAAATGCCTTTTTCCAGTTTCTCACAACAGGAGTTTCCATGCTCTTCCACACCAGAACTATTTCTTCAAATTCAAACCCCTCACAGCCCTACTCTGTTCTACCTGGAATGCTCTTTACTTTTAGTAATACAGAAAGGGAATCAGAGCCTTCTACTAGCAACTTTACATATCGTGGTAACAGTTTGTCTTAGGGTATACTGGGACACTTTTTTACGTGGTTAAAAATTAGAAGTGTGATGGTCAAGACATTTTCTAAGCTAGAAGGAATTATAACAGGCTGAAGAATAATTGAAATTTTCTACCTGCAGTCCTAATCTTGGCAAGTTTGTTATATTCCCCATTCACAGATAAGAAAGTCTTTCAAGAGCTAGGAAAATATAGAATGAAATGACAGATGAAATTGCAAAGATGCACATTTCATGTTTGAACAATTGATGATATTTTACAGTTACAGGAGAACAACCTCCACTTCAGAAACATAATTTTCTGCAAGAGAAGAATCTGCTTCCACTTCTTGAAGCTAAGACAAGGAGAGGCATCCCTGCCCATGGCAGGGAGGTTTGAACTAGATGATCTTAAGGTCTTTTCCAACCCTAACTATTCTATGATGCTAAGATTTAATACAAGATCACCTGGAGCAACTATAACCCTCCACAATTCCTAAAAGTCTTGTAAATGCGTCAGATGTTCTGCAGACTGACATCATGGTAAAATGCAGGTGAAATTTCCCTGATCCCCTCTTTTATGAAGCAATGCTATATGGACATCTTTATATTCTGACCCTTTATTCTGGAGAGAGTGCAGCTTTACCACCATATATGCAACAACTTTCATGATGATGTACTTGGACATTTATCTTGGTCTGTAACTCAACTAGAGAAAAGGGGTTTTTTTAATGGTGGGGCTTTTTGTTGTTGTGGGTTTTTTTTTTTCCAAGTTCTAGCTTTACTTTTTAAGAGACATTGTCATGCAAAACCCCTGCGATAAATGCCTATATTCATATTCTCTAGCATTTGTACACTCTTTCGTTCTCTTTCATTTAAGGAGATGTGATAGCCTATTTCAATTTTAAACTCAAGCTGAAAGAGTTACAACTTCGAATTTGGTCATTTGTCTGTTACATAAAGGTTTTAATGAGGAAAGAAAAGAGATGTACAGCGTAAACATTTTGTAGTATTCATGGTGCCTTACATAATAACCACTTAATTATGGTCTTATAAAACCCTTTATAACTGTGGTATTCATTAGCAGTAAGTCCAGCTTATTTTCTTGACTTTCAATACGATATCTTCCTGGAAATTTATATTTATCACTTTCATTCCCTTTACTGTTATAATTATTATTTCTAAAGTTACCTTTAAAATTAGAATGAACATGGGCAATGAAAACTTAAGTCCTGGAGAAAACAACCACTAGATTTTGTGATATTACAACCTTATGTTTTGGGCTACTGAGCAGAGAGGTGTTTTTAAGTTATATTTCACAGACATATCTCACTATCCTCACAGAATATCCAATAAAGATTAAAGCAATAATATTTCTACAGGAGTTAAATAGGACTCTAGAGAAATAACTTTAAACACTAATAGCCTTTTCATAGAGCTCTATAGAGCTATATAAGTACTTTTAAAATGCACTGCACTTGCTGTTATATATTTCCCATTCAAAGCAGGAGGATATGGCTGTAACTGAAAAGATGGAAACAGCTAGCCACATGACAATTTTCAGGAACTATAGCCAAATTCTATTCCCAGTCACTTTCAAGCAGGAAGAAGTAGTGTTCAACCCATGCTAAACACTACTGAAGGCAAATGATTGCACACACGGATGGCTGCACACATGAACAGAAATGCTCTCAGGCTAAAGTTTGCCAATAACAATGCCAGCATTTTTAATAGCGTGGCTTCCAAGAACTTTATTGTCTTCAAATTCCACAGCAAATCTTCTCAAGAAAGCAGCTGGACCAGTAGAAAGGACTGGCCTTCAGGCTCTACAGAAAATTGTATTTTCAAACTGTCTCCATGAAGCCTTCGAGACATGCATGAATCCATCACTAACATTCACTCATTTTCTCAACTTACACTTTATGCCAAAAAGTTAAATCTATGAGGTTTTTTTGTGCTGTGCACAATATGAACTTCACCTTGTGTATTAAGCTCATTAACTGAAATGAGGAACACCAAAGATTTAAATTTCACAGAAGCCTAGTGGCTGGTTTACTGTCACTGTCGGTCTTTTTTCTTTTAAATTCCAGTCTTTGTATACAGAGCTAATAGCTGGATGATGAGCAAAAAAGGGGTTTTAGCAAGTTTTTCACCCTATCTCCTCCTTCACACACTTGTGCACTCGCCTACACAGATTAAGCACTCTAAGTGAAATTGGAAACCTGATAATGGTTTCAGTATATCCAACAGGTTTCTTAATAATGATGAATTCCTCCCCAGCTGACTTTCAGTGACTTCTACTAACAGACATTGGATGACGCTTCATTGGTAGTATTTCTCAGAAAACTCTGCAACTACAGAAGATGCCCAGAGAAAAGCATTGTAATAGCCTGCATAAAAAGAATTGTGACCAGCAGGTTGAGGGAAGTGATTTTCCTCCTCTGCTGAGACTCTGCCCGCAGTTCTGCATTCAGCTCTGGGGCCCCCAATATAATGAGGACATGGACCTGTTAGAGAAAGCTGAGAGGAGGGCCACAAAGATGATCAGAGGGCTGAGCACCTCTACTACAAAGACAGGCTGCGAGAGGTGGGCTTCCAAATGGAGAAAGGATGACTCTTGGGAGACTTTCCTAAGGACTTTCAATATATGGTGGGGGCTTATAAGAAACATAGAGGGGTTTGGTTTTGTTTGTTTTGTTTTGCTCTAGTTTTTGTCTTTTGGTTTGGGTTTTTTGTTTGTGTTTGTTGTTTTTGCTGTTGTTTAGTTGGTTGGGTTTGGATTTGTTTTGGTTTTTTTTTACCAAGGCCTGTAGTGACAGGATGTCATGGTTTAAAGTCCACACACTCCTTTGTTTCCCTCCCCGCCACCTTCCCACTCCCGGAGGGATGGGGAGGAGAGCCGGAGGAATACAACTCCCACGGATTGAGGTAAAATCAGTCCAGCAATTAAGGTATAACACAAATGACTACCACTAATAAATCAATGTTAGAGGAAATAAACAGGGAGAGAGAATACGATACCACCTGCCGACACGAGCCCAGCTCGGAAGAGAGAGCTAACCCCTCCCCTCCCAGCCAGCTTCCAGTCCCCTCCCCGAGCAGGACGTGCTATGGTATGGAATACCTCCCCGACTAGCCCAGACCAGGCGCCCTATCTCTCCCTCCTCCCTGGCAGAGCATGAGCTACTGCTGAACCCATGACACAGGACAACGGACAACGATTTTAAAAGAGGAGAGGTTTAGGTCAAAACTAAGGAAGATGTGGGCAGAGAGACACCGGGACAGATTTCCCAATGCTGTGCATGCCTCACACCTGGAGATGTTCAAGGTCAGGCTGAATAGGGCTTTGAGCAACCTGGTCTAGTGAAATATATCCCAGCCCATGGCATGCATTAGACTAGATGATCAATAAAGTTCCATTCCAACCCAAACCTTTCTGAGATTCAATGATACTATGAAACTGCCTTTTACCTACAGGTGTTCAAGGCATGGGAATTATATTTATCAACAGAAACATATTTAAAACTCACTGAAAAATTAGACATATTTTGCCTTAAATACATAGGCAAATCAGTATGGGGGGGCCTTCCAAGATATACTATCAAGTGCTTTGAGTAATTATCATTATCATACTTTAAGAGTCACTGTGTTGTGCATATGCATTGTCTCTGAAATGTACCACACTAACACATTTTGTCACTTGGTTTCTAATACACAAGCATACACTTCTTTCCTTGAGTGGGACACTGCAGTCAGCTAGCCTGACTATCTGGAATAAATATATTATTAGTAGATTTTAGAAAGATGCATTATTTCATATATTTTTAAGGCAATAAATCCTAGAGATATGGGTGAAACTGACAGAAAATTTAATTGCATCCATTATTAGAAAATTACTCTGTGACAGACAATGCAGCCAACTGCTAGGACCTCTGCCATAGCATTTTACTTTTCTCAAAACTCATTGCCTGAAGCAGTCAAGAGAAAAAGGAAAGAATTCAAAGAAAAGATGTAGAGGTTCCATAAGGCAACTGTACAGCTTTCTAACATGGTAAATTGAAATGCAGCCTCTTGCTAAACAGTATTTTTTTTTTTATCAGAGTAAAACTTAGTTTTGTATACAAGAATGCAGAAACTGAACACAAAATATGTACATCAAACAATCAGTGCATTGCATTTATGCACTGCAAACACTCATATTCTTTTTAAAATCTTCTCAGTGTCTTTTTGTTTTGCTACTAGAGGAAAGTCCTACATTTCATAGGCATATGAGAAATAGAAAGCAGGTCTTTTTGACAGTAATAAAGGAAAAACAAAATACAACATCATGATTTCAGAGTAATATATACTGTCATAAATATTTGATGAGTTACCGGATAGCCATTTCGCCCTGGTAGACCCTGGTTGAATGAGATGAAATGGTATGACACACATTAACAACACAGTCATGACATACGACATAACAAACATGCAGAGTACATTACTGTCAGATTATAATTTGCATATCAATTAATTTTTTATATGTGATGACATTACAAACCAATAAATACGAAATATGTACTACACAGTGAAGAAAATGAGGCTTTGGCAATGAAAATTATGTTTTGACTTAAATAAACTCTCTAACTAAAAGGCTAATGGCTCTTCTGATGTTTATTGAAATTCCTTTTGTTATTAAGAGAATTATCCATTTAGACTGAAGGGCAGTATGTGGTTAAAATGAAAACAAGTTGAGTGCTTAGGCAGTAAAGTATTACATACATAAGCTGCCACTAGCACACAGGTGCCAAAGAAGAATTTGAGAATGCTATAACAGATCATAAAAAAATAAAATAAATGAAAGCTGTAGCCTTTGAATGCTATTACACGTGACACTCCATAGTCATGTACCAGGAAAATAAGCAGAGCACTACAGTAGCCATTGAAAACACAACATACACCTAATCCTTTGCAGTGCTATGTGGGATAAACAAATATTTGCTATTTTTAATTAAAATTATTACCACAGTCTCCCAGATGAAAATAATAACTAAGTTCACACCAGTTGCCCCTAGCCAGACTCTGTCCATGAAAATAAAAAAGTTAATTGGGAACAGAAATTACATTTTGCCTTGTAGCAACTTAAACCCTTCCTGCCTCTCAGTGAGATGAAGTCCTGTAGGTTTTGAATATGAAACTAGAATTGAATTTAGATTCATCCTAAAATTATTCCTTTTTGGGAGCCACAATTGAGACCTTTTTTTTTTTCTTTTTAAATGGATCTGTACTAAAACAGCAGGGAGCTAAAGTCAAAGGCATTCATAATCAGACACACAGTGAACTCTTACCACATTGTCTTACTACAGGAAAATTGTATGATTTATGGTTGTTCTTTGTGTTTCATGGGAAGATTGCAAAAGAAATGGGAGAAGATGGTGTTTCTTTCAAATAAACAGTACCTTTATGCATTAAGCATGGCTTTTCATTGATGGCTTATTAAATGAATTTGACACTATGAGCCACAAAGCACGTGGTCAAAATCTATCAGGCAGGGATAAGTAGTATCACTGCTGAATATATACCATTTACAGTAAAATTATTAGGTCATAGCACGAATTCAACATTAATTCACCTTTCTCAAGCATGCATGTAGCATATAGTAGATAATCTGGTCCTGACAATACTGTGGAAATGCTATATCAATCAAAGAAAAAAAAATAGAAGCCTGCAAACACTAAAAGAAACACTGGTTTAATGGTCACACCTTTACACCATATGGTGCACATGAATGACATGACAAATAGAATGCTTAAGATATGAGTGTTTAGTCCTGTTCTTTAAATCTGACTTTTGACCTACTCCAGGAATGTACAGCAAAGTAAACAAAACCCTATCAAATTAATAATCTAGCCACAAAACAAAACCCTCATAAAACCCTAGAAGAAACTGTTTTCTTACAAATAAGATTAGCAAAAGATTCAAATGATTTACTAAACTAAATAGTATCATTTAATATTCATTTTACACTAGCACATACTGGCTTCAGCAGTGATTACTCTGCAATAAACTGGATAGCTCATATACCTCCAAAGAACAAGAAGCGGGTACCACAAGACTTTATGATGACTGCAGCGCAAGTTACTACCCAGAAAAAGGCAGAGGGACCAAGTCTGGGCTTAAGAAACTATACTTGCACATTTTATACTGTATTAAAGTATTTGTTATCAAGGCATAAGCAAAATGAGCATAACATACTTACGTGGAATTGTGATCCAAACTGTTATCTGGAGTGGTGACTACAAAGCTTTATTGTTTTAGAGAATTTTTTCTTAAGGAACTTTCTGATTAAGTTATTCAGCTCCAATAAAATTAGTAAGTATTTACACTGTGTAAGTATAAATACCAAAATTCCCTCTTGATGATACATGATCATTTTATCACGGTGATAACTTAACAGGATCTAACAGATTTCTGCCTGATTCTGGAAGAACCAACAATGTATCACTGTACTTACAGGAGGTCCTGTGGGATGGGGTAGAGGGAAAGAGGGTAAAAAAAAGAAAAAAAAAGAATGTGTAAGCTTATGAAGTTATTAAAGAAAGACACATATGTATGAAGCCAAGCACAAGGCCTCAGGATTGTAAGCAAGCAGCACTGCTAATACACAGTACACATTTTCCCATTCAAGTACTTTTTAGCTTTGGTTGTGCTTTGTAACTTGTAAATATTACTAAGGCCTAAATGCATGCGCTTACCTTACCAATTCTTCAATTACAGTCATGCAATCTTACGCAAGTTGCTTCTCCATCCATTTCCATGCAATTTCATGCCAGTCCAAGAATACCAGCCATGGACTACAATTCATTTTGTCAGTCTCCACATCAAGCTTATGTAACCACATCACCAGTTTCGGATAGCCACACAGTTGGCATTTGATCACAGCTTGGCTGCAAAATTGCACAAGGTACCCTTGGCATTTAACCTGGGTATCTCATCAAGACATATAGGTACCAGGACCTTCCAGCATTCCAACTTTGCCTATGAGGTTTCAGTGGCAACCTGGCAGGGCTGAACTTTCTTTTCATCACCTTCCTTTCTCAAGGAACACATATAAAATGCTTCCCATTAAAATGTCACACTTTGTGAAGTGATATTTGCACATTTTTTCAATTATTTAGACTCAAAGACCTGTATAGCAGTTCTTGGAAACATTATCAAAGGGCCACAAATCAAATCTACTATTTCAGTCTTATTAAGTTGAGCAGCTGCAGCTCCCAAATCAATGGCATTTCATTAAGCTTTTATGCCTCTCTCTAATTTCTGAATAAAGTGAAGTGCAAAAGGAGTATAAAACAACAGCAGCTGTACTTTGAGATTGCTTTTAATATTGACAGCCTTTTGGTTTTAACAATGCAATTTTATTGTCCAGTAACTAAGGTAATTTCTTTATCCTGGTAAACATTCTTAAACACCATTTTAAGGTGCACATCTGTTTTTAAATGAGATCAATTTCCTTTATTAATAGCTTAATATGTGTTTATTTGAAATGTAAAATGAATCAAAAAGCATCCTGCAAATTGTCAGGATCATTTGTAAGACAATCCTCAAACACAGAATTTCCTTCTGTACCACAGAATTTTTCTTTACAGAAAATACTAAGCCAACACTGAATGGAAACACCAAGGTGATTTGTATTAACCTTTGGCAGGGCTTGGCTTCAGTTTTGTGATGCAGGAAAATGCGGAAATAATTTTTAAAAGTCAGATAAATGATCATTTACAGAGATAAGAAAAGCTACAGGAGATTTACAGAGATCAAGTTGATTGGAAGATTTTCCTAACTGGCAGATTAGATGAGACCGCCAAGGAGGACAGAAATGTTCATTTTCTCCTGCACTGCCTCCAGAAAATTCACCTCTGTGAAGAGCTCAATCTTGCAAGGTAATCAACAATTCCAATTCTTGTGAATGTCAGCAGGAAGAGGTGCTCAGCATCTCACAACATTGTCTTAAATGAAATTTCAAGCTCCACACCACCAGCAGGATCCTCTCAACAGCAACCCCCCTGGTACAGGGTAATGAACCAACAAATGTTTTTCCGTAAGAACTTACTTGGCACTCATTTCTAGGAAAAACAATTTCTCTCATACAGAGTAGTCAACTTATCATGTTATTTCCTGAGTACTAATACTCTTAACATAAAAAAATTCATTTTGCTCTTTATTTCCTTATACAATTGTTCACTTTGGACCAATGGGGCTTGATGTAACACTGACTTATAGCACTCCAACTGCTGAATTACATGGAGTTACTCTAACTTGCACAAGTGTGCGAAGACACCAAAATGTTTTGATGATTAGAATATGCTACAAATGATACCATGTCAAGCATTTTGAAGTCTGCCTACAAATTAGTGATGCCCAAGACTAGAAAACTATCTGGAAAGCCATCAGGTATATGCCAAGGGTCACAAATCTTTTTCAGAGAAATTTCAGAACTCTCTTTTGGAGCACTCAAGTAATAAAACTGAAAATGAAAGCATGCTGGCTATGTATCCTCACAAAAACACAGGCGCCAAAAAACAATGGATTTTATGAAACTGAAAACTTACCAGTCTCTCCTCTTCTGCCCCGCTTACCTCTTTTCCCTGGAGGACCTAAAAAGAAGATGGTGGGTTGTTACTTTTTTCCTTGAAGTTATGTGTGGAATATCATTCATGTTCAGATGTAAGGCCATTAAACAGATACATTACATGAAATCCCAAGACTTTGGCTGAGCAGGGGTAAAAGATAACCATAATAAGATTTAGGAAGTTGAAGATAAAATTGACAGCTACATTAGCCACTACAGGCTCTCAGAGAACAGGCTGGGAGAAACTTTAGAGGTCATTCAGTTTATCTCTTTTTCTCAAGTAAAAAGTTAACCACATCTAAACTATTATTTCAACTTCCACAGGCATTTTTTCCCCCCGTATTTCACTGTTCTGACAAGTGGAACATTTTTCTTTATGTCTAACTTGCTGCACTGAAACCCATCAATTCTTGTGCATTCTACCACAAACTCTAGAGAAGAAATTGTTCCTCTTATTTTCTCAAAAAAAGTCTTTGTGTTCCTCAGAATTGCTGCACCATTTCTTCAATCTTCCTAAACCAAACTTAACACAGGGCATTAAATTTCATTCAGTTGTTCCTGTATTAAGCCCAAAGATCAGCCTTTATTTATAACAGCAAATCCTCTGGAAAATGCTTGCAGCCTCTATGTGAAAACACGCAAGAGATGAGGAAACCATCACATGGTTCACCATCCCTCAGACACCAACAGGATTGTAAGAGTTGTTAGACACTAAGTTGGCTTTGCTTCTAGTTTTTATCTGTTAGCCATAAACCAATGGCTTAGTCCCTGTATGTTTTCTGCTAAGGAATCCTTTACTCCTCATGGTCTTTTCTTCACAAATATTTACATATTGTAGTCACTGTCTGCTGCCACTTCAAAAGAAAACGAAAATATTTTTGTCCCTCATATCTGCACTCCAACCCTAAACATCTTTTCTAAACTGAAGACATCAGTACAACATTCTTCCTCTCTTCTTGGTGACCTTGATATATTGTTCCTGCATAAGCAAGGAAAGTACACTTGCACTTCTTGTACAGTTTAGGGAGACAGCAGCTGTGGTGGTGACACAGAGTACTGAAATGCTGCTGCTCTGAAAAGGGAACCACAGGTGGGACTCAAAGCTTCTGAGAGGCAAGTGCACGGGTGGAATTTCCAAAAGCAGTAACGCATGCAGGAGAACAAGTACCTCTGCTGTGGCTGTATTTCGCCGTTTGTAATAGATACTAGGTGCACAGGTGGTTTTGTGCAAATAGTTAAGCAACTGTCTGCTACTTTCAGCAACTACAAGATCTTACAAATCATCTGAAGTATCATCTCATAGATTTTAAATGCAAATGACAAATCTTACTTTCTATTATATATATATTTGCAACAATCTAGCTTAAAAGACTAAGATGCTGAAAGGCAACATAGTGTCACATTAGTGATACTATTTTAATATATATGTTAAATCATAAAAAATTAATAAATAAAAAGAGGAGCAGCTCTTGCCTTGAAGGCAGAGAGGTTTACTGCTAGCAGAACATTATACATCTCACTGAAATCCTTCTTTCTTCTTTTGCTTTAAAAATTACCATAGTGGCATAATGCAACACAAGATTAAGATAACAATACCATAGAAAGTATGAATGTTATAGGATATTCATAACCAACAGCATACTTAACAAATATATTTTGATGTTCTATGCTGAAATATAGTGAAAACATCACTCAATGTGGAGAATCTTGAACCTCGCTGAAACACTTCAGCCTTTTCAAGAGTTATCTATGGAAACTTCTTACACAGGTAATGGCATGTTATAACATGGTACAAGTTTCTATACACACATACATTTTTTTTCTGCCTAACTAACGCTGAAAATTGTGAGACCCTATGCATGCACCTACCCCTGCAGCACTCCTCAGTGCATATTTCTTGGGCTATGCCTCCCAAGCTCACAGCATAACTGTGCAGCAATTTGGGCTGATCACAAAAATGGAGGTACAGATCTGCAACACTCAACTATCTGTCAAGATGGTGGCATTTGTAAACCTCATAGAAACTGTGGCATAAGAGATGAATCCTGTAAACTTCCACTGGGTTTTGGGGATCACTTGGGGAAATATTTATTTATTTAATTATTTGCCAATACAAACCAATTCATTTTAGACAGTTAATCACAGATGGTTCCAGTTCACAGAAACACTAATGCTGACATTTAAGGTCATCACTAGATGACTTATTACTTCAGAAAGTACAAGAGCTTTCATGTTTTCCTGAACAGGCTGCTTTCTCTAAATCTTAACTGCTAACATCATCTGTTGCTCCAAGAGCTTCCAGTTATCAAAACCCTGGGCATTTTGCTATAAATATTAATTTTCCATCTGTCTATACTTTTATAACTTTGCACTAATTGCAGGATTTGGTTGAGACTCACTGTAACAGAAGGAGCAGTGAATAAAGTTATACGGAGGACAACGTCAGCTTGCAAATCCAAAGATTTTTACAGCTTGCACAAGGTACACAAGCTGCCTGGGATAAAAAACTCTCTAGAACAGTATCAGAAACATCCAGGCTGAACTGAATTTAATCTAGAGTATTTAAAAAGTAGTTTGCTTTGAACATTTTTTATATCAAAATATACAAAATATAAAAAACTTAGAAATACAAACAAAAGTTTGAAACTCTGTAATGATCTGGGTTAATAAATATTAATGATACTGAGCAATACGCAAAAGCTATTTTATAGCAGTTTGCCAATATATTGTTTTCCTAGGCTCACTACATTTGCCTACAGGTAGGGAGTAAAAGTAAAATGCCAGTTCAGCTGGTTTTAATTTTTAACTTAGTTTAGCTTCAAAATATTTGAAATCATTTTATGCTTCCAAAAACATTCTTAATCTAGTTTTTATGAACTGAAAATTTAGAAAAGATTTTTTTTTCATTCAAATGTAAAAAAAATAATGGCACTGCTATTGCGTATCTACGCAGGAAATATTAAAAATTAAAGAAACTGGGTGTGAGTGTGTGCTATATTTCCAAAAAACTAAGAGTCAACTACTTACCTAAATATATCTTCTGAAGCACTAAATGTCAGCTACCCAAAAGTTTTGCCTTTCTAACCTACCACAAGAATCATAGAATCATAGATTAGTTAGGGCTGGAAAGGACCTCAAGATCATCTAGTTCCACTTCCCCTGCCATGGGCAGGGACACCTCACACTAAACCGTATCACCCAAGGCTTTATCCAACCTGGCCTTGAACACTGCCAGGGATGGAGCATTCACAACCTCCTTGGGCAACCCATTCCAGTACCTCACCACACTTGAGGTGTAAAGAATTTCTTCCTTATATCCAACCTAAACCTCTGCTGTTTAAGTTTTAACTCATTACCCCTTGTCCTATCACTACAGTCCCTAATGAAAAGTCCCTCACCAGCATCCTTATAGCCCCCTTCAGATACGGGAAGGCTGCTAAGAGGTCTCCATGCAGCCTTCTCTTCTCCAGGCTGAACAGCCACAACTTTCTCAGCCTGTCTTCATACGGGAGGTGCTCCAGTCCCCTGATCATCCTCATGGCCCTCCTCTCGACTTTTTCTAACAGTTCCATGTCCTTTGTATGCTGAGGACACCAGAACTGCACACAATGCTCCAAGTGAGGTCTCACGAGAGCAGAGCAGAGGGGCAGGATCACATCCTTTGACCTGCTGGTCACGCTTCTTTTGATGCAGCCCAGGATACAGTTGGCTTTCTGGGCTGAGAGCACACACTGAAGCTGGCTCATGTTCATTTTCCTATCAAGCAACACCCCCAAGTCCTTCTCCACAGGGCTGCTCTGAATTTCCTTTTTGCCCAACCTGTAGCTGTGCCTGGGATTGCTCCGACCCAGGTGTAGGACTTTGCCCTTGGCATGGTTAAACTTCACAAGCGTATCAAGGTCCCTCTGGATGGCATTCCTTCCCTCCAGCATATCAACCGAACCACACAGCTTGGTGTCATCGGCAAACTTGCTGATGGTGCACTCAATCCCACTGTCCATGTCACCGACAAAGATGTTGAACAAGACCGGTCCCAACAACGACCCCTGAAGGACATCACTTGTTACTGGTCTCCTGCTGGACATTGAGCCATTGACCACAACTCTTTGTGTGCAGCCATCCAGCCAGTTCTTTATCTATTGTTGTGGTTTAAGCCCAGCTGGCAACAAGAACCACGCAGCTCTCTGCTCACCACCCCCTCCCTTTTCCTCCCCCCACTCCCAGAGGGAAGGGGAGGAGAATCGAAAAAATGTAGCTCCCATGGGTTGAGATAAGAACAGTCCAGTAACTAAGGTATAACACAAATCACTGCTGCTACCACCACTAATAATAATGATAAGGGAAATAACAAGGGAAGAGAATACAACAGCTCACCACCCGCTGACAAATACCCAGCCAGACCCAAGCAGTGATCTAGCCCTTCCAGGTAACTGCCCACAATTCTACATCCTGGGCATGACGTGCTGTGGTATGGAATACCTCTTTGGTTAGTTTGGGTCAAGTGATCTGTCTCTGCTTCCTCCCGGCTTCCCCTCCTCCCTGGCAGAGCATGAGATTCACAAAGTCCTTGGTTGAAGTAAACATTACTGAGCAGCAACTAAATACACTGGCGTTATCAGTGTTTTCCTGAGGCTGAAAGTCAAAAACACAGCACTGCACCAGCTACTTAGAAGGAGAAAAATGACTGCGACTGCTGAACCCAGGACACTTACCGAGTGGCCCATCTATCAAATTGATGTCTCTCCAATTTAGAGACAAGGATGTCATGTGGGACAGTGTCAAACAGTTTGCACAAGTCCAGGTAGATGACATCAACTGCTCTGCCCCTGCCTGCCAAGAAACTGGCAAGCACACAAAAAAAGATCGCAAACAGAAAAAATTCTCACATCCCACGCACAACAAACTTCAGCCAGATAACAGCTTTAGACTTTGACACTTGATACTTTAACTGAAGTATAAGCAATGAAAGAAATAAGTAACTCCTCCTCATCCCTCAAATTCCTCCAATTAAACCCCAAAATTCCTCTCAATCTTCAGAAGTAGTTGTCATAATAACTACTGATGTAGTACCATTGTACAGACCATTTAGGACAAGAATTTAAATATTAACAGCTTTTCCAAAACATTTTCAAAAATATTAACAATATCTCAAAAATATAAACAATATTTCAAAAATATTTTAGTAATGGGTATTCTAACTTTTGCAATCGTAGATTACAGTGATACAAATTAGAAACAGTACAGATAGACTATGGTCAGATGATTGCTGTGGTCCTGCAAAGGTTGTCTTGGTGTGCCTTATTTCTTGTTAATAATCTAATAATTTGTTTTCTATGAGCATAGCACTGCCAGAGGTCTATGGCAGATCTGCTATATTTATACTGCTATATTTGAGACAGTTGTTACTAGACGAAAGACAATTACTATTGTACGTACTAAACGATATGCTTTGCCACATATCATAGAATAATAGAATAGTTAGGGTTGGAAAGGACCTCAAGATCATCTAGTCCCCACCCCCCTGCCATGGGCAGGGACATCTCACACTAAACCATATCACCCAAGGCTTCATCCAACCTGGCCTTGAACCCATTCCAGCACTTCACCACCCTAATCAGCCACACACCTTAAGGTGTGCGAGGCAACATGCCATCTCCACACTTCAGAAAGACTTATCTGTGCATTTAACAGACTAGAGAATCTATCTTAATCTGATAGTTAAAAATGCCTTAGATCTTAATTTTGATCTACACATTTTTTCAAATCAGATACAACTGAAAGAGAATATAGTCTTTTAAAATTAATATATTATTGCATTTTTTTCCAGTGCTTAGGCTTGAATCATGAGTTAAACTGACATAATTAACTTATTAGACACAGGAATGTAAATATGGTGTATATTGTTCACACATTAGACAGAGCAGGGTTTTCTTCAGTTCATTTCTCCATCTACTTTCTAAAGAAGAACAATTCAAAAGCATGAACAGGTTCTCCTTGCTCAAAGGGAAAAAGGACTGACCCAATATCCTTTTTACCCTAACCCTAAAACAAGAATAGGGTTTTCCTTCTCTGAGACATATATTTAGCTAGAGAATAAATAATTTACATTGTATTAATGCACGTTTATGAAGCACTGGAAAAACTTGGCTCAGGTTTTTAATTAGTATGAATCAGTGACTATGACTTTTACATTGCTTCACAACAATTAAGAACTTTGAAAACAGAGGGTCGAACAACGTGCAGTTTGCCTACATGAAGCTTTGGCACTCCAACATATATACGTATTCTAAACACTGTGTTGTTAAGGAGATAGATTCAATAATTATATGGCCCAAACTGGGAGAAAAAGTTATGCCTTAACAGTCAGATCTTTCAAAGGAATCTACACACTAATCTTTAGAGTTAAGGGTGTTACTAGTACATTGTTACACTAGCACCACCTACAACAAATTCTGTTTCTCAAAACAGCAGAATAAAGAGGAGGGGGAAAAAAACTGAAAACAAACCTGAACTAAAATTTCCCAACCAAAATCAACATTTGGCAGATGAGGCCTAGAGTTCCTCTATCAGCTGCCAAGCATGCCAAAATGCTTTGTCATCTAGAAAGTCAAGTTTCACCCAATTTTGTAAAGTACAGTGGCATTATCAAGTAAAAGGAAAAGGATTTTACCCATCTCATAGAATCAGAATCATAGAATAGTTAGGGTTGGAAAGGACCTTAAGATCATCAAGTTCCACTTCCCCTGCCATGGGCAGGGACACCTCACACTAACCCATGTCACCCAAGGCTTTGTCCAACCTGGCCTCGAACACCACCAGGGATGGAGCATTCACAGCCTCCCTGGGCAACCCATTCGAGTGCCTCATCACCCCAACAGTAAAGAACTTCTTCTTTATATCTCGGGTACTTCCAAACTCCAGCAGGTACTCACTGGCTGTGCAAGAGCTGCTAAACCAAATCAGTGCACCAGCCTAAAGATAAAAGTTCAGAATCCCATTCCCTGTTTTACCGATGCCCAGGACTTCACCTCACATGTTGCTTGCTACATACACATAGCTACTGTTAAAGGTAATGAATATTCCATGTGTACATGAAAAGAAGGTTTTTCTGGTCATTTCGAAGGACATCCATTTCATGTGTAGTTTACAACAACATAAAATTTTGCCTGTCAAGTTGGAAAAATGATTTGATCCAATTATATATTCAAAATAAATCCTGAGCAACTTTGCTGAAGTTGGTAGAATTACTTCAGTATCATCAGGCATAAACAAGCCAACCCTGCTGAAATCATATGATTAAAATATCTAGAAGTCTGTTGAACCAAATCAACCAGGCCATCCAAACTATCCTTTCTGCTTTGACTGCAACACTGGCAAAATAACTGCTGCTGGCTGCATTTCAAGTCCATTACCCAATTTATCAATGACTTCAACTCTCTCCACTTTCAAACCAGACTTCAAACCAGATGTATCATTTATTCGCAATCACACTTCTCCCTATCAGACTAACTCAGAAAGGACTTGCAGTGCTGCACCAAACAGAGCCAGCCACTTGCTCCTCACAGGAAGAGGATGCTTCCCCAGCAAACAGACACATCTATGCTTTGCAGCCACCAAAGCACCAAGTGGCAGTGCAGGCCATCAATGCAGGTAGGCAGCAGAGCAGAGTGGCAGCTGCTGAGCCTAATACCTCTTCCAATGAAATACACATGGCAGAAGCAGCACAGTGACTCCACTTAATGCTGAACGATGCACCGTCCCACGCTGCTAGCCTCCTCTGACTGGAATGGTCAGCTTGGCAACAGGAGATTCAACAGACACATCCATGGTCCTTTTTCACAGCGCTACCATCAACTCCATCCCACCTAGGGAAAAACGGGAAGATTTCTATCTCCAAAGCTGAGCATGTTCTTGGAAACACTGCATGGATCTATTCCATCCTACTTGATCAGCATTTTTGCTCTTCCCTCTTTTCTCAGCTTCTTCAGCTCACATAACATTTGGACTCCTTTCCTCTGACTCTGCATAATCGTCCCACCTGGCATGTTAGTCTTCTGCTTTGTACCTTGGTCTGCCTGGCACAGCCTGCCTGAATTTCCTAACTCATAAAATTATCTACCTCTTTTCCAGCCTCAGCTGGATAAATAACATTCATTGTTTCACACACAGTACATCATCTTTTTGGCTCACCATGAAACATCGTTGCATTGCAGGTCTTGGATAGATGTCAGAGGTTATTATGCAACTTGGCTGAGGAAATGCCAAAACCAGTCGGTCTGATCCACAGCAAAGAAATCTGACCTCACTATGTCAGATTATTTGTACCACTTCTGTGCATGCTAAATGCCATCTGGCTAGAGGCATCTAACATAATGTAATTTCACTAGTATCAGATACTACTGAGGGAGCTCAAAGAATCCCATTATCATCACTTATAAAATAACCAGAACTGCATATACATACATAAATTGTCCCTTTTTCTTCTATGTTAAACATACTTCAAGCATGAAAGGTAATATCCCTTCCAAAAATTCTAACATCACCCAGTATTATTGTTCTGAATTAATTCTATAACTATATAAAAGTCTAGTTTGTTTTTCCCTTAACCTTGCAAAATTGTTGGTCTAAGAAACCATATGTGACAATAAGCCTCACCACGGAAAAAAGTACTTCATGAAGTATTTGTTTCTTTTTGTAAATGGTAAATTTACTGGCTTGTGAAATCACAGATGTCTCCTTCTACATTGTTGAGACTGAGAAACTTGCATCTTTCACCCAGCTTCTTGATACCAGTGTGCTAAATAGCAGCCACATTTTTAAGATGTTCCCTTATCTCCTTTGTAAGGTGAACATACCCTATTTTTCAATCTCTTAATCTGAATATTCTCCATATCACAAATCATAATTGTTAGCACCTTTTCCTAATATTTCTTTGATTCTGCAATGAGTCTTTCAGCATGATAAGGCTGAAATCATGCTTTTTCCACAGTCCTGAGCTCTTGCTCTAACATCACTCCTACAGGACAAGCACTAAGCCATGTCCAGCAGAGCTGCAGGAGTCAGCAGCTGGTGATTAACAGCCTGATACAGCCTTTCCTGCAGAGCCTGGCAAGAAGCATCTCTCAGCCCTTGTGTTCTCAAGGACTTTCGCAAGAGCAGGTCCTCCTTCCAAGGATCATCTGTACTCAAAACTTGGCTTTGTAATTTCTCAAAAGACAGCTCATTTGAAATCTACAAGTTTCACTCTGTTTCATCTTTCCCCCTAATGATACATTGGCTCTAGATTAAATCAAAGGCAACAATTTCTTAAGCAAGACTTACTGCCTTCAACTATTACTAGAAGATAAGCCCTGACAAGTGAAATGTACATAAAATTCAGTTCCTGGCTATGGGTAACTGCTGGACACCCTTTCTTGCACCCTCCATCTACACTCCTCACAGACTTAGATTTTTGGCACAAATGTCCTTCACCTGTTTGGTCGTATTCAGACCAAGGCACAGGGAGTGTTTGAAGTTGAGTTTTTCCTGACAAGCCCACAGATATTTCATTGGGTTGAAGCTGCCTGAGAGCTTTGTGAATGCTGCTGTTGCTGTTCCCTGTCACTAGATGCTCAAGTGTTTAAGGGATATGCCCTGTTTTCATTGCCCTTCTGACTACCAGCTCCCAGCCTATCAAAAGACTGAGCTTATTAAACACTTCATAGAACATCAAGTACATGTATCCTCTCTTATGACACAATGTAAGGTGGGTTATCTGCTTTCTACGGTTACCACACATGACCTTATTAACACAGGTAATCACTGTGAGAGCAAGTTGTTCTGTCTACAAAACCTCCTTCCACCAGTTTGCATTTTTTCTCTATTTCATTGCTGTTTTCATGTTTTATATAAGGGGCCAATGTTCCACCAAAAATGGCACCACCAGTTTACTTAACAGACCTGCAGCACATTTTGCATTTTTTTCATCCTTATGTATGCTAACACTTTGACTATGTCCTTTGCTACAGCTGTAGTTTTAGGAATGCTTTCACAGGCCTTTTTGTACACTTTACCAAATCACAGGAGTCTTGGGATGCATTACAGTCCCCAAGCTTAATCATACTGACATTTGCTCTCTTTCTTTTCTGTTCAGGAGAAGGACTAGGGTAGGACACACTGCTGCTTAAGTGACTTCATTTCAGGAAGACTTAACAATGCAGAACAGACATTCTTGAACTTTGCATTTATCACAGGTTACTGCATCACCAAAGTGCTGTGGCAGAACATGTGTAACTGATGATATTTAAAATACTGTTAGAGATGAAGATTCACATTTATAAGGCAACCAACGAAATTATTCACTTCAGACAGCTTTTGTGTCCGGCTAGAATTATGATCTATCTTTCTAAAGCAGTCTGAAATAGATCCCCGTAGCCTGGAATGGAAGAGTTTGCTGGTTCTTAAAGACTAAGTTTTAGCGGTGAGGCAGCTAAAACTATTTTAAAGAACATAATAACACTCCAAGCACACATGGTCATCTTTGCAAACACAGAAATAGCTGCTATCACCTGGCTGAATAATACTGCTGAGGAACAGCTGAAGTATGTAGGGATAGCTATTCTATACTAGCAAGGCACGAAAGTCTTCTCATCATTTCAACTTGCCATTCCATTGTATTATTATCATGCCATATCAATAGTTAGCCCTATGATGCAAAATGCATGTGTCATATTGAGAAAAAAAATATATAAGCTTCTTTTTTAACTTTTTCAGATACTAATGCAGATTAAATAAGAAATGAGGCATAAAAATTAAATCATTCTTCAGCCTCAATAGAATTTAAATTACTTTTGGGAACAGATTTAGACACTTTTTGAGGACATGCAGCTACACCGGATGGTTAAATAACTACATAGTGCAACTGCAGTTGTATAAAAAAAAGTTTCAGAATTAAAAGTCCTTAAAACATACTCCTGCATCCAGCTTTAAGAAATCACATTATATCTCAGCTTCAAAGTTCTGCCACCAAGAAAACAACAAACAACAACAACAATGGGAAGCGAAACACCATCTTTCTCAAAAGCTGTGCCCTGGACACAGTAGCTCTGAAGTAGGATTCTGTCATAATTCTCAAGAATGGGAAAATCTTTCTGAAGTATCTGCACAATAACCCAGGCTATAGGTCAGGACAGAGCAGGACTACAGCATTTCATGTAGTGCTGTTGAGAAATGGGGACTCTTCCATGTCAGTCAGTGCACTCTCCTACCCCAGTAAACATTAGGTACCATTCCATGCAGTAAGCACTATGTAGACTTCCATCCTGGCTGTGGCTTTCACATTACTTGTGTCAAGTTAATCTCAGTCTGAGTGATTTTTCATCTAACTACATGGTCTTGCATACGCATGGGAGACTTTGGTTATTACTTTCCCTGAGGGCTCCTTTTGACCTCAGGAAACCCATGTCCTCAAAGCTTTCTCAAAAAAACAAAGGTGTCCAATGCTTCTCTTCCAAGGAAAAAAAGGATACCTCTCCTATGTCATAGTGGGATGAACACAGGCTTAGATGTATGGGTTGCACCAGAGCTTGAAACCTCCAGCACATTAGAATGAAAATAACCCATTCTATTTCCTTGCAAGTCCTACATCAATGTATTCCTTCTGCTATAGCTTCCTGACACGTTCCCTATGTTCTTTTCCTTTCTCCTTGCTGGTCATATGGCTCTCAGCTGCCAGACCCAGTACAACAGCAGCTAGATGCAAGAGATGGAGAAAAGTCCTGCTGCCAATTAGACACACCCTCAGTATTCCTGGGAGATGCTGCACAGGCTGTTGATTTTGCTTTGGAGCAGATGAGATAGCCATCTTAGTACAAACATGGGCTGTGTTAAATGTATAAAGACAATGATTTTTCCAAGGCTTGTAACTTTGTGATATTAGTGTAGTCTTTTCTCATCACATGACAATAGCTGAAAGTCATATAAATCTGATAAAACCACCAGTTAATCTTAAATCTCAATCTTTCACTCCAGATTATGGCTTTAGAATTTTATTAACAAAGAATAAGTAAAGCCAAAATATATTTCCTTTAATTCTTAAACATCTGTCCCTGTTTAAAAAGAAACACCAACACAGTGCAGTTAATTTTTGGCAAAAAGATAAGCTGCTGAAAACTGAGTTTCACAATGGCAAAGAAGAGGCAATGCTAATAACAATATGTCAGCTACTCAACCCTTACTGTAGTTGGTTGTGTTATTTTCACTGGTAGTAGCAAAAGTAAAATTATCTAAGGATCAATGATTCTGATTCCTCTGAATGCTCATTGTAGGCTAGAAGGTTTGCTACAATTTTCAATACATATTGACCTAGATTAGTGCAAATGCTTTTAAAATTTCACTTTAAGTGTTTTCAAATAGATTTTTCACTTTAAACACTACAAAACACTGAAGATAGAGTATGATAAATTTCAATTTTTACACTCTTTTACAGCACTTACAGAACTAGACAGTTCTTGAAAATAAACTTCTTTGAGAGGATATAAAATAATCTATAGTAAAATTATTATTTTAAGTACTGTGGATATGATACTGAGATAGCTGCTATGTGGCCAAAGAGCAAGACACTTTCTAATCTGCATTTGAAATGAACTTGTAAAAGAACATGGCTTACCAATGTACCTTTTCAGAAGCTGTAGCTGAACTAAATACACTTTTAAGTGCCTACAGTCTCTTTCAGTTTTAATGTCTTTTGTAAATCTGCAGTAATCTACCTTAACCTACTCAATCAGCTACTCAGCTTTTCAACATATTCTGGTTTTTCTTCTCAGCTCAAACCTAAAATCTAAAGTAGTGGCACAAACATTTCCATCATATAATTTGTCATATCAGTTTCATTTTATTCTAACAATTTTCTCTTGCAAAGCCAGTGAATAGCTTTTCTAGTTTTATTTTTTTTTTGAAGATGTGGAATATCATCAACACCATATTCAGTTAAAACTGTGCAACATGAAGCAAATATTTAACATCCTAGACTATCTCCACTTACATTGTGGAGTCCAGGTGTCTCCTCTTACTACAGATTTGATCCACATGCTTAACTTTTAAGCTATGATTGACAAGACTTTCGTGATTATGATGACAGATTAAAGTGTTCATTGAATTTAGAGGGGTTTTATTTCAGTTGTGACAGTAGTGTACTGGGAGACAATGAAATACAATACCATGGGATTAAAGGCAGCACATAACTAGTCAGGCACTGGTACTGCAATCATCTTGGTCTAACCCACACATGCTGATCACCCATTTAAACATAAAACCCTACCCTGAGCAAAGCGTATGCCTTTCAAAGTCCTACTCATGTGCCTCCTCTCATTTCTAACATAATAAATATATCATCTGACGAGGAGCTTAGTGACAGCTGCACAAGTTAGTTCTAATTACAAAAAATAATACGTGGCTTTAAAAGGCTCAATAAGTCTCTGTTGCATAACAGCACCAAAGTAGCACAATTATTGCTTACAAACAAAAGTAAATAAATAAAAAAATGTGCCAGGACTGCTTTACTCTCCAAGTCAATTTTTTTTGGATAATCTATAAAAGCATCTTCTCTATTGATGCACCATCCACCTGCAGAAAGGGTAAACAACAAACTGAACTACAAATGCTCCAAAATATTTTGTTGGAATTAACACAGGAGGTACATAATTGCAAAAGACCAAAACCAATAAAAAGGAACTAATTTGTTCACTTTGGTTTATATCTTACAGCTGCCTGTGAACTTTCGCAATGAGATTGGCTCTGGTTCCTGAGGAGACACATATTCAACCTTACAGACACCAGCAAAATGTTTTTAGTATGCTGGGCTACATCCTGCTCCTCAGACTTGATTATTTCAAACAGTACCCTCGCCTGGAAAAAAAAAAAAAAAAAAGAAAAACAAAAAGAAAAGAAAAACAAAAAAGTACAATCTCCAGGGCTTTAGACACTCTAGTGAGACTTATGTTCGTGAACTACAGCAGTTTGTCTTTGATCCGATGGACATCAGGTTGAGATGCAAGTGAACTGAATGATGACAAAAAAAGACACCACCAGATGCCAAAACAACCAGGACTTGGATTGTTCTGCTATAAATTCTCTTCCATAGTTTAAGAGGACAAGCAAGGAAAGTTGTACTAGGTCATTCTCAAAGTAAGATTAAAGAATTAATGGATGAAAGTTTATTATACTACTATAGCGACTTCTTTCACTATATGTTTCCAATTATTTTTAAAGTGTCAAAATTTTTCTAACATAAATGTAAAGTTTAGTACATGTCCCATGTATAGAGAGCTTACAGAAAGCAACATTAGAGAGTGGATGCTCTCAGCTGCTTCTCTGTTACCAGCTGTATCTTCGATAGCTTGGAAACCTTCCAGTGCTGTAATTTTGTCAGCCAACTGTAACCCCATGTTGAATTTAAAGAACTTAATCTACCCTATTATTGCCTTTTCACAGGTGGAACCTGTGCCCTTTTCTTTTATCAAGGTCTTATACATGACATAATAGAGACTCCAAAATCTGTTCAGATTAATTTATATAGATCATCCTTTACCTGTACAAAGACAATGGACTAACAGTTCAAGTAAATAAAAACATTCCATCTCAAGCAAAACATATGGATTTGATCTACCATTTTAAACTGCCAGCCACACAAATATACATTCAGAGTCAAGTACACACACAAAAGAGCCTTCTCGTTTAAGGCAACTACAGAGGGCCTTATTGGCTTTGACTGAGGCAAATCTTCCCCTGAAGCTATGAGGCTTTTACTCAGGCAAGCAGTGATATTTTAAAAAGCATCTTGAGATTTGGCTCAGTCTCAAAGAAAAAAACAAAGTAATGGATATTCTCCATAAGACAGAATAAAGCTAGCTGTCATTTAACATGCAGTTGCTCATGCATACTACTGTGTAAATAAGAGTTCAAGATCTTCATAAACCGAGATTACATACCTTTTACTAATAACCTGTTATTGTTTATGTTTGAAGGTTAGCTGCAAACATTGCTCACAGCATTTTCAGAGAGTGAAATAAAGACATATGCAATGTTTTTTTTACACACATACTACAAGCACAGGGTCAAAGCTAATTAGACTGGTACTTAAGTCAGTCTAATTAATCAAGTCAGTCAAGTTAATCAGATCCATAGGTATCAGCATACTTTTCTAATTGTGTCCACACATGAGTGAGTATGTGTGTATCCAGTTAAAGAAAAAAAAAAACATGCCTCTCTGTCAACTGGGCAACCTGCTTTGGCCTTCCATCTGCAGAACACAACTGTAGCTTTCCACGACCAGTAACAATAATATTTGGTGTGAAATGACAATAATAGAGAGCAAGTTTGGAAACAGCGAGCTCTTGGGTTTTTATCCTGGAAGTCAAGCTGCAAGGAGCCTGGCATGTTCTGTGTAAAGAGCTATTGGAAATCTGGCTCTAAGCATTACAATATGACTTTCAAGGAGCTGACCATAACTGAAGGCTATTCCTTGAGCGGATATTTGAGCAAAAGTTACACTCTTAACCTGCCCAGATGTGACAAATGCAAGGTGTCACAAATGGAACAAAACACTTTTTACAAACATCTTTCTCAGTTAAACTGGACAGTATGACTTAACACTGCCTCAAAACAATAGGATGTTGAAAAGCTCTAAGCTGTGTATTATGCCTAAAATACTGTCCAGACTTAATAAATTTATATGGTGCTGTACTTAAATATCCTGAAAGCAGAATTTACAGGAAGTCAAACATTAGCACTCTGCTATGACTAAGTGTTGCATTTTACTAGAGGCAGGGTAAAGCTGTATTCGTAATATATCAGGAAGTTATGTTCACAGCATTAATAAAAGAATCTTCTTTTAAAGTTTAATGTAAACTTCAAGGACTGACTGAGTAAGGAAGTGAGACATCCTCCTACACCCTTACAGTTACAACACTGTCTTAGCAAGGGCCACAGACCTCCTGAAAGTGTCCAGCATTCTTCTTGTGAAAACAAGACGTGCAGAAGTGGAGGGGGGTGGTGAGGGTGGGGGTTAAGAAAACTTAAAATAAGTCTACAGCTTTACTTAGATCCCAAAATCAGTGATATGAACTCATATGTTCCTGAACAAAATACTAACTTGGCAACAATGTTTGGAACAAATTATAGTTTGCATATAAACCTACTTGGCAAGCCAGACAGCAGGGTATTAGAATAATTCCTCTTGGACAAAGGCATAGACTAATGGCTCGGTGTTAGTCATGAACAAGCATGCTAGAGTCTGGCAATATTTCTCAGATGTTAATACAGGGTCATGATCATCTTGTGAACATCAAAGTCCAAACATCATTTCTGTATTAAGACTGCAGTATCAACCCTAATTAAAGGGATAGTAAATGCAATCAGCAAAAGCCTACCCAAACTGAAAAGATGCTGCAAAGCCACCTGTTTACTGCAGCCTTTCAAACACAGCCATAGATCAGTGCTAGAATGCACATGCATGCATAAAACCATACGTAAAAAACAAGTGCACAGACAGAAGCAAGCTTTAGCAGACCTAGGAGAGGTAGACAGCCCCTTTTTATGGGCTGGACAATGCAGAATCTCAGTCTATTAGGTTTTCAGATAAGTCATACACAAATTACAGACCACAGAGCAAACATTAACTATATTATTACAAATTTTAGTGATTTCAATATAAAGCAGTATGAATTTCAGAGAAGAAAAGGATTTCTATCGTTTGGAGCTCCTTGCTTATGTACTTAACTTGTTTGTGAGAACAAAAAATTCATGCTGCCAAAGTTAACAAAGTAATCAAAAAAAAACCAAAAAACAACAAATTTCATTATTAGTGAATATGAGTCTCTAGCCTCTGCCAGAGACAAGAGGCCCAAACAAGTTTAATTGACCAAGATGAAAGACAGAATCAGATCATGTAATGAGAAAACTGAAACACAAATGTATGGACAGTGTAAAATTAGGGCATCATTCACACATCAGATAAAGGCAGATCTTTAAGTATCAATATACCTTTTGAAAGACTGTATTCACTCCTGTGCAAAAAAACATCCACTCAAATACTGGTGCATTGTCAGACGTATACCATTAAAATTGCTTTATGGCAGAATTGGACACAAAGGAAGAACACCTGAAGAATCTAAAGGTGTGTCAAAATCAGCAGTGTTGAAAGAAGTACCAGAATCAAGCACTTTTGGATGAGGATAGATGAGAAAGCAAAAATCTGATACAGGGTCACTTAGAGGCTCAATAGAAGTTCAGTAGGGGTGGCCCATTCACTTTTATGCTCTTGAAACTCTTGCTGAATGCACCATGAAAAGGATACTCTGACAGCCAGATACTGAGTCATGTAGCTATGACCCACTAAAACCAAACAGAAAATGGTGGGGAAAGGAAGGAGGGAGAGAAGGTCTCTGCCTTTTGGGTCTTCATTGCCTGCAGAAATGTCGTTACTGCCAGAAAATGTCCATATTTCAGCTGCTTCTTCTTCATGGTTTTTAACATCTTTAATGTTAATACATTCAGCAGATTTCTCTCTTCTCATTACCACAACAGTCACAGAAAAAGATTGTTCCTTCACCTGGGGAACAATCAGTAAATGCAACTAGCACCTTATGATCAAATCCTGATTTTGATTAGTCAAGCTTCCACAAAGATGCTACAGTTTTCCCTCTTCTAACAAGGTATCAGTAACCTTTGGTCTAAAACTAAAATTCAACAACACAAAAGATAGAAAACAAAGATGTTGCTGACTTGTTCAGAAGGTCTCCGAACCAAATTTCTTTCTGATTCATAAGCCTGATACTCTCCTTAGAATTGCCTAAAATGACCTACAGACAAAGCATGTACTTCACAGAGCCTTTGCTCCCCAGGCTTTAAAATACAGATGAGGTAATGAATAAATAGGGTTGGTTAGAACCTTTAATGTAACATTTACTCCCTTCCAGTCTATTCAATAAAAGCTTTTTTTTTTTTCAGTGATATTCACAAAGTATAAGCCCCTCTTCCCTCCTCCTCCCAAACCACAAACTTCCTAGCACTGTATTACGAATATTACACATTTAGTATGCAGGCTATTACAATTTCCTCTGTAAAGCACTTGAGATCTATGGACAAAAATGCCTAAGTAAGAGACAGCTACTGTTAGTAGCACCATTACTATTGGTCCCACTGTACACTGTCCATCTTGATACTGAACAAGTGTTTCAGGGTACAATAATGTAACATTCACCATTCAATACAAAAAATAAATGTAAGGTAAAAAATAAAATGTTGGATACAAACAAGAAGTACTATCACAATAAATTAAGAATAAATAGTTCATAATTATTCATAATAAGCCTCATTTGTCAGACTGTCATGCATAGAAAAAACTTACAGATTCCTCTGAACAGTTTTGCTGTGGATGTTATGGTGAATATCTCATTTCTTCCTTCTTCCTAAGCTAAATCAGTCATGTGTTTTTTGTAGTAACAAGTTTTTAGGTTAAAGTACAAAAGTGTATGCAATGTATGTAAATACTTGAGGAAGAACAACTTACAGCGGTGAAGCTATTTAAAATCAGGTTATTATTTCCACTTGAAGAAGCTGACTGAATATGGAAAACAGCTTGCTAGTGCTAGTCAAATTTCAGGTGCTTGCTACCATGGAGCTTTTGGAAATCTTTGTGTATTCAGAATCTTTGGTTGCTACAGATTTTTAACAGCAGGAACAGCAGGGGATTAATGAAATTACCTTCCAAAGTCTTCTAAACTGTATAAACAATTTTAAGATTTTGTTCCATGTTGTCTTGCAGTTCTCCCAGACCCTGAACCTGTCATATGGAAAATGAAGCTGTCCTGAAGTGGTACTCAAGTCATTTGCCCAGTAAACAATACAAAATCTTGATTGCTGAGGTTTTCATACATATCAGAGAGATGAAAATTTCAGTCATGATTATAAAAGCACCTTTGCCCCATTAAGAAATCTTGCACCGTATGAACAGAACAGGGTAGATAATACTAGACTGGAGTACAAAGTGCTCATTCGTTACAGTGAAGGTGGAACTATTTTTTCTGTTCCTCCCTTTTCCTGACATCAAAACAGTCCCCACAGCCTCTTGCATCCAGCACCAAATCCTGATACTCAGGATCATTCTTATTTTTCTGAACTATCCCATTCTTACTTGCTACCCAGTGTAGAAGTATCTTCCAAATATTACTTTGCTTTCCATGAGACCTGAGGGTATACATCTAGACATACAACACTAGCAGTTTCCAGACAACACTTTCACAAGGAATGAAAATGCCGGCTGGTCTTCCAAAGTACCTCAGTACTTTTTCCTTTTCATGAGATTCTCAACACCTATCTACCGCAGTAAGCATAGAGTAGGCATAACTCCTTTTTCATAATTAACCCTTCAAGTTCAGGATGCTGTCAGATATGAGAATTACCAAAAAAAAAAAAAAACAACAAAAAAACAACAAAACAACTAGATAGTTGCAATTTTCTCAACCCATATTCACTTTCTGTAGAACATTGCAAGTAGCTGTCAACTGCCTTCCTAACTGTCATAACTTATGTTGTACCTTATGTTGAAAACTACATTTTATACCTGCCAGAAGAACGTGAATTTCTGAGGAAAGGACATAATGTGTAGTATTGACAATTAGCAGATTTTCTTTCTTTTTTAAAAAAGTAATGAAAAACTGACAAGCACATCTCTATTATTTTGTCATTTTTGCATGAACACAGTGACAAATTGTTCAAAGGACAATACTAAAACCCTTAAAGAAGTTTTAAGTGCTTTGTCAGACAACACACAAACTAAGTTTCAAAGCCTAAAGAGAACATGAGTTAAAATGGTACTTAATTCAGAATTCTGCTCTATGCATTAATATTCTGAAATATTTCAGTATCTCTGCATTAATTTGAAGTTTTCCTCCCGTCAGGACTCACTCATTTTGGTTTGCCTTGAGAACTTAGGTTCTCAGGACTGCATCACCACCACATGAACTATAAAAAACATAGAAGCTAAAAAACTAAACCTTGAATAGCTCTATTTACAGTTGCTATACTTCATACATGAAGATAGTTTATTTATTATCAGTTCTTAGAGTAGCCATCTACTGTAAAATCTTGGTCAAGTAACATTAAAAAGATCTAATCCACTTTTTATTTTCCAGTGTGGAGTGGCTCTACCTCCTCTAATATCCAAATTATTACATCAGGGAACAGAAGAAATGTTCTGTATTCATTACAGAGATGATCATAACAAGATGACTCTGAAACATTAAATAAATGTAATAAATAAATAAATGTAATAAATATGTAATAAATATGTAATATGTAATAAATGTAATATGTAATGTAATAAATGTAATATGTAATGTAATATGTAATGTGTAATGTAATGTAATGTAAATATGTAATAACTATGTAATGTAATATGTAATAAATATGTAATAAATAAATAAATGTAAATAAATAAGATTATTAGGTATGAGAATAATATTAGATTTGGCTTATTACTCTTTCTAGCAGTGCAAGGTCAACATGCATCTGTAGTACTCATACTGCTCCGGGTTTGAAACCTGCAAATACTTATCTCCTCCTGGTATTGTGAGTACTTTGGCAAATTAAAGTGTACAATTTCTACTGCATCACTATAGCAAATACAGCAGTCTCTACTAAGAGTTTTAAGCCCACTCTCACAATGACAGGATTAAAGAATATACTCATATAACTGATATTGAACGGGTCTAAGCAAAAAACCTCAAAGGTAACAAAACGAAAAAGCAGTCTGTGCTTTTTCTGTGGTTTTCTTTTTTCAAAATGACAATCTCTTTGAAGATATTTTTCAATTATTTCAAGGTCAAGACTTACTTCTCAAAACTCACTGTTACTAATAAGAGGAATTATTTACCAAATGCTGTAAGATTTTTAAAAGGACCTGCATAAACATCACATACTCCTGAGCAATAGCTTCTATCAGCCAGGTAGCTATGGTGTGTTTTCACATCAGTGACTTAACATTATGGCTGCAGGAGGCCTAAATGCTTTCTTAATATAAGCTCTCTTCTTCAGGAGTTCCTTCCAGTTCTACAATAGCCATGTGCAAGACTGGGATTTTATTTCTGTCTAAAGCAATGAACTCTGAAGGCATTTTCAGCTGGGCATAATGCCCATGCTGGTACAATTGCAATTCAGTGTCAGCTTGTCATTGTTTAAGGTGATGGATTTCATATCTGGGCACGTTATCTTGCTGGAGCCAATGGTATTTTTTTCTTGGAAGCCAGCTGGAAAAGCATAGAACCGTGCCAATTTCAAAGCACTCTAATGTGTTTCTACAGCCTTTCTCATAGGTAACATTATACAGTAATTTCTGTTGTGTACCCTGCCAGCATTTTATCTCGAACAGGTGCTAAACAAACTTGCAGACTATTACAGTACAATGTATTTGAGAAAATCAAGGAATGAACAGCAAACTCTCTTGACAAAACAGTAACAGTAGTGTGAAAGTAGACTGACACATTAAGTTTTAACAGGCCCCTCAACAGGATCCTACCTCAATTATTAGATCTACGATTCCATGCTACACTGATGAGGGTAAAGGAGCTTTAAAGTTTGCAACAATAGACAAAAATCATTCTTAGCAATAGTTTCCAGTTGTATTGACAACCGAAAAGCCTTTTGGCTTCCAAATATCTTCTAGTTACACAGCCACCACAGAATGCAGTGTGATCCAAGATGTTTTCCCAAGGCTTACCCTTGTTGATTCAATATGAATAAAGCACAATACCTTTGGTACTATGAATAAAATACAACTACCCATTTACATATTTGAACTCACAGTATTTAAATAAGGTATGTAATGTTACATACAACAGACAAAAACCACTGTGAATACAAAGTATCTGGTTGAAATGTACCACATCTTGTGTGGTTCACAAAACAGGAAAAACCACCAATACAGACTTCTCTAGAAATCAATGCTGGATAAAGAGGGAAAAAGTATCCATTCTGTGCCTTCTACCCACATCCACTGGAACCAAAAATCTATTGTTTAAATATGATTCACTGTGGGACAATTTATAAATTATGAGACCATATGATGTACATTATACATTAGCTGTGTACATGCAAATTTGCCCTCATGAAGATAGAAACACTAATTCTTGTAGAAAAATAAAAAACCCCCCAAAAAAACCAACAAAAAACAACCCCAAAACAGTGCAGCCATATTACAAAACCTAAAAACAACCAACCAAAATTGCTTTATATAAATAACATTTTAGAGATAAACATACAGGTTATCACAAGTAGAAGTAAAAGCAGCTTTTAAACAGTTATTCCAAAAGGAAGTACATAACACCAATATTTTGAAAAGCTGCAAAGGAATAACTTCACAATAGGGATACATTGTAAGGCACTAAAATCCCCTGAAAGAGGTTCATGAGGAGACAAGAGATTGCTTCTTCTGCCTTTTCAAAGCCCTGCAGTGTGCAGCACCAACAAGTCCTAAAAACTGGTTGCATTGGCTACCTTCACAAAGCCTTCATGTGGACCATCCATGAAACATGCTATTAGCACACGTTAAGGCCAGAATATTGTGGAAGAAAACATTTCCAGTTTCATGATTCATTTGTGCTATGTCATCCTGATACCTGGGAATAAAGGGCTAATATTATGCCTGCTTGCTTAAGCAGTCATCGTGCTTGGTAAAGCCCAACTGTAGGAGTCAAAGTTGCTAGAATGGTGAAGCAGAACTGGAGGAGTTACAGCTGCTAGGCAGAATTGTAGTAGATAAGGTTCATTAACATTTAAGACATTCTTGTTTAAATAGTATCCATAGAAAGAAAAGGAACAAAACATAACCAGAGTAACAAACCGGCTTTTACAGAACCTGAGGTTTGGATAAGAGCTGAAACCCTATTGAGTCTGTGTGAAAACAAGAGGTTACTGGTGGTGATGAAGAGGAACTACAGGCCTTCATTCTCATGACCCCCTAACGACCACCACCAGGAGGCACTCAGCAAGCACATCCATGAGACGAATGCCAGAAAACTAATTATAATACTAGACGGGAATAGGTTTTGCATATGTATTAGACGTGAAGCAATCTCATGTTGATGTAATCATTTTATGTAATATAAACAAACTGAGTGGCAAAGGAAAGGTGTGCATGCCTCAGCGCTGAATAAAAGCATACCTACTTTACAACTTTAACGAGTTGTGGAGCCTATCCGCATATCAGTCCTGGATAGGTCGTAAAACTTATCAAGACCTCAGTATCTTTCTGAATCAAACAGGCACAACCACCCCAAACACTGGATGATGCTGATAAATGTGACGTGTGTGAAGCAGCTTGACATCCTTGATCAACATACTGTAAAAGAGCAAGGTATTACTAGTCCATCATCATCTGCTGCTCCATGCTTGGGAATCCAGTTTTAGCAGATTGTACAGAAAAATCAGAATATCTTCACAGACCTATCAAGTAGCTAGTTAAAAGTCCCACCAGAATTTCTCAGGCACCTACAGAGCATTATCTGAGTGCCACAGACAGATTCAATAACAGGTCTCCTGGCACAGTATGTTGCATTGTATTGGTCAGCAGGGGTGGAGGCAAGAAAAGGGTTATCAGACAGTGAGTAATGGAACACCTGCTGTCACCTATAGTCCGCTTTGAATCCATGCTATACAGTTTCATCACTGACAGCATCAGAGTGTGAGTAATGCTGCAGGCCAAACATGGACCTGTCTGTCAACCTCCTGGAGTTTGGACAAAATGTCCTGAGAAGCTGATGTAGTAGCGACATTCAAGAAATGCAGGAATCATGGCTGGGTCCCAGCCACTCAGCAATGGCATTAGTGATTCATGCTGTGGGTATTATCCTTAAATTCTATGAAACCTTTCATTGTATGAGAGTAATACACACGGAGTCGATATAGCCCCTCAGGACTACTCAAAACCTTCCTTGCATTTAAAGCTTTTCAGCACTGAAAAGCATTTGAACTGATATCTCTATGTTGAAGCAGGAGGGTAGACAAAAGTGCTGCAAAGCATCCAGACATGCTGCTTCACTAATGCCTGACCCACTGCCACGTGCTTACCCAGAACACTACTCTGGACCTACTTCGCAGGCGATCATTTGCACAGGTGCAGGACAGGACTGCAGACTAAATGGAAACAATGTAAGTGCTGCTCATTTGTCATGCACAGGATGTGTGGTTAAGACCTAGAGGCCCTCTTCTGTACTTTGCCTCCTCAGCATCTGAAAGGAAGGGAAACATTTACTCACGCCTGCAGACAAGGATTACAGAAACTGGATCCTGAGCCCCACTAAAATCAGTAGGGTTGAATTTTCTCTCTTCCCTTAATACATCACTGTTCAGAAGGAAAAAACTCTTAGTCATTACACTGAGATTTTCCTTCTGAATCTGAATCTGCAATTCTGGCTCTTCTAAGGTCATCTTTATTCTAGGAAAGCTTATACTGATTTTTATCTGAAGGATTTCTGGTACCTACTGCAGTGGTACACACAGCAAAAAAGTAAAACAATTCTACACCTATTTCCTAAATTGTCATAAGTCACAAAAACCTGAGAATCAGTAGAAATAGATACAAATGGGTTTTTATCATAGAATCTTGTAAGTTCCATATTTATACTGGAATCATATATTTTTATATTGGGTTAGGAAAAAGATACGCATACTGTGGTGTTCCGATCATTATACTTTTAGGACCGATGAAGTTTCTGCCTATGAGCAGGAAGTTTCCTCAGAAACTGACTTTATAGGCTGGCAGCATAGTGGTAGTCACCTCTGAAAGATGGTATTTTCTTTTCTCAAAAGGATTTCATACAAGTGCCACTGAATCAGTAGCTACTGCTCTTCTCTGACTTTCTGTAGGTTCTTCAGCCAGTTTAGACTTGCTGCCCACCTAAAAGGAACAAACTTAGAATAATTTAAAACCCCTCCAAATCTATCCAAGTCATTGGAAAACACAAAAGCAGCTTTCAGTGTTAGCCTCAAAGCAAAAGAATATCTTTTTAGGCACCTCTTCACCTTGCCAGAGTTCAATCACTGGGGAATTGCTACATTTCAGGCAAAGACTTTTGAGAAGAAAAAAGCTTCTACAGAATGCCTCTGAAAATCCAGTTTCTAACCCCTCAATTACTTGAGATCTGTGGCCCCCTTCCATGTAAAGACAGAGAGTTTGAAACAGATGGGATAAGGAGATCAGAACCACAGGTGGGCAGTGAAGGGTGTTCTGTTTATTACCATACTCATGTCACAGGGCTTCTGTATCACCAGATAGGTGACCGCAGACACCTTACCATGGGGCTGCCAATAGCTTGTCTAGTTAAGATTCTGCACAGAATTCTCATTTTCACAATACAGAACACCAAGTATAACTTACCCAAGGCATTGTCGAGCTAAATGAAACCTAACGAAATCTGCCCATCTCAAGTATAACCTGCCCAAGGCACTGCCTAGAAAAATGAGACCTAACTAAATCTGCCCATCTCAAACTGACTGTATTAATCCAGCATGTGCTGTATAATAAAGGTAACATTTCTGTAATACATACAGGCAGGAGGCCAGAGGGTGAAAGAAACCACAGCAGCAACCACTAATCAGCCTCAGGGAAGGAGGAATTCAGGGAGATTGGCCTGGGGCTATATGACCATGCCAATGATCTAATGTGGAGAGCAATAAATAGCTAAGTCAATAGTTCCAGAGCAGGCAGAGGAGCCAGGAGTACAAATGCGATACAGGGATGTCAGATATCTTGTAGAAGCTGCAGCCCGATGAGAATAACTGCTACATGTAGTAGCCGAGCTGTCAGCCACATACCTTGCACATTTGCCTGTTTGACTGAGCATCCCATTCACCCCACCATTGGACAGGTCTGAACTGTAGAACTGTTCTGATTTGCGTGTGGTATGTGCATGTTTGGAGAACAGGAATTGCTATTGACTCATTACTTTGACAAATAAGTACATTTTAAATTACAACTCAACATGTGTTTCTGTTCCCCCTTCCAGTGGCCACCTCACCCAATCTCCCGTGACTGCTTCTGAGTGTTAGTAGCAACTCAGTGTAATACTAACTATAGCAACGTGGAGACTCAGGACTGCTTCATAAAAGTTCTTAGAAGAATTAAGATACTAGAAGAAAAAAAAGAAAAAAGGGGGGAGGGTGGGGAGGAGGGGAGCTGGGAGGAAGAGGAAATAGAATTTCAATGACTTCATAAAAAACCCCAAGCAGATGTAACACACAAATGTCACGTTCTCTTTTGGAAAAGTTAATAACAAAAAATGTTAAAAGCCCTGTGCTTTAACATCTGAAAACATGCCAGGCATTTGCTCTTACAAACAAAATTACCTTTAAATGACAGAAATCCACTTGTGGAGAAAGTCAGAATGTTTTTAAACTAAATGATTTCTGTTAAACAAGGAAGTCTTTTTGCATTTATATAAAGCGAGCATTCTACACAGACAAGGAAAGAGACACTGGAGTGTTGTCAAGCTTTTTCCAAGGTTTAGCCATTTGATAAAGCCTTTGATAATTTATTCATTAATGTTTAATCTGGGACTTTAATCTTCAAACAGCTTCCTAACTAACAGATTTGTTTTATTTCCCTTCCATATTATGCCCTGCATAATTACCTGTTAGTTTTGCAAGTGATTTTCTGTATCGATTAGCCCAGCAAGAAACATGTCCATCATTCAGACTTAACCAGAAATTAGTGAAAAGTAGTGGTGAAAAAAACCCGTTCATGTTGTTTACTTAGAGTAAATTAAAAGGTACATTTCTGGCATATGAGGCAACCACTAAAATATAGGCCTTTCAACTACTGAAATGTAAACTAACACTTTCCTTCATTTCTAGTTTGCTGCAAGTGGTACTGTAATGGTAATATATTCATAAGTGTTCAGAAGAAATACTTTCCTTGTCCCTTTCATTTCAAATACTAACACTTCAGTTTGAATGTCCAGAGAAAAATACTAGATTGAAATTGCACTTGAAAGTTTATTTTCTCAATCAACATCATCTGAGCTTATAAAAACAACAGCACTCTGATGAGTGACTTTTTGGGGTTGAGTAAGAGGTACTGAGTGATGAAGGCAGAAGGAGACAGAGAACAGAACTTCCCCAAGCTGAAAAACGATGTTTGTTACAGTGTTTCTTAAAGAATACTTTATAAGGATAAACAAATATATTAGTAAAAGAAAATTTATTCTACACTGACAAATATGTGGAATAATTTTCTCATTTCTTAAAAAAAAAAAGAAAATTCAGTCAGGTACAGTGTATATTTATAAGAGGCTTAGAAAGACATGAAGAGATTTTAAAAGCAGCTACTCTTGGTTCTAAGGTCTACAAATTATTTTAGGGTCAACTATGTCAAATTTTCACAGCCAAAGTACAACATGTAGCAGCGTACTCCATTCACCTTTTGTAACAAATGGCAACTCTTTTAGCTAAACCAGCCATTTAACTGATTTCTTTCTTTAGAAATTAATGCATTTGAATTAGTTACAATCTGAAACAGGCTGACATATTTCAACACTTATCTTGAATAGTGTTCTGCTGGGCATGCATAGACAAGTGGAGTAAAAGATTTCCCAAGGACAACACTCTGCTGTTGAATGTCTTAGATCAGAAGTGAGCCCCAGTCTGAACACCTGCTAACAAAATCACTAAAAGCTAATGAACAACCAATGGCATTGAAGGCTATAGTATTTATTTAGGTGCCCAAATATAGAATGAAGAACCTAATGTCTCAGATTATTCCTTACTGAAACAGACCCTTCACCTGGCTGTCAACAGAGTATAAAGAAGAAATCTGGATATCAGTTATATTCCTGTGCTTCAAAAAACATCTCTTATTTGTTAGACTCTGTAAAAAACAGGAGTAAAATGTAAAGAGATTAAACACACATTAGGAGTAGTATAGAAACATATTTGGCATATCTTGATAAGAAGGTGGCTTATTCTAAAATACCACAAAAAAAAAACAAAATTACCATACCCGAAGACAGTATTTTTTTCTCACCAAAAAAGAGTACTAAATTTTATTAAAATAAGTTTTTCATTTCATGATGCAAATCTCTTCTTATATGCTACTATATCCTGAATATTTTTTTCTCTTTTTCCTAGCAATAAGACAATCCAGCTATCCAAACTGCTTTCAGATATTTTTATGTTATTAGTAAGATTCCATTGGGAAATTTTCAGTGCAGAGTCACATAGTCTGGACCCCAATTCTTTTCCCATTCCAGACAGAAATCAAACATGGTGATCAAAAGCTCTTTATACTGATGGTATCTATATATACTGATTTTTCCAGAGGGTAGGGTGTTCACAGAATTTACTGAAATGAAGGGATTTGATGACTGCATGGAACAAGTTGAATTATACTTCATTACAGGTCAACAAACTGTATATTTGTTCATACAAACATTTATGGAGACATGAACTTGGTTATCTACAAGTAGCTAGGTTTTTAAAAAGCAGGACTGTACATTCCCAATTTAGGTGTTAAATTGCCATTGCATTACCTTCATTAGATCATCCCAGCTTACATCTTCTTCCACTACTTAAAAGAAATCATTTTGATGTCATTCCATCACTTTTTTTTCTTTCACTATCTCATTACAGACACAGGCTGGCATATCTCCTAGAAACTAATTATATGAAATATGCAAAAAACAGCCACATGCTCAGTGGACAAAGCAAAGCTACAAGATGTTGAGGCACTGGCACAAAACTTAAGACTCCAGATGAAGCACAAGAAAATAGCACATGGTGGATTTATGATAAAAACCTCTCCATTCACATGGGAGATGCATCCTTGACAAATCCTTCCACATTGTTCACTGGCTGTGTCACTGCTGAAACAGGGTCTGTGAACCCCAGGTGAAACTTTTTAAGCTTCAACAATCATAACCATACAAATCTTCCCATATCTACACCCAATGCCAGTCACCATTATATGTACAGTATGAAGACAGGCCACTGCACAAAAGGTACTTCTCTTGTAAATGTGAAGCGACCTCATAAAGGGCCTGATTTCCTCCTTATTTGCTTTGGGGCAATTAAACAGCACTTATTCCACTAGTTCTCCTTCCAAAGCTCTGCAAACAGATGACAGTCAGTTCCCAGAAGGAGAGAAGCTTTCAGAAACGGTTCTGCAGTCAGCAAGAGATCCACCAAACAGCAGTGCCCTGGTGATACCCTCCTGAGAAACAGATTTCCACACTCTTCTGATTTTTCTATTTATTACAAACATTTCTTTAGTACTAACAAGATTTTCCCATATGATTAAAAACAAAGTGCACTGCTACCAGAACAGGGACCCATTAATTTAGATGAAAAGTGCTTAGAACAGGCAATTTTGCTGTTTCCCAAGTGCACTGCAGTCATTACACAGATAATTTGTATTAAAAAAAGGGTCAATCTCAAAAAACATCTCAGAGATGACTAGTACTGAAAAATGCAAAATAACTGTAATCAGCATTGTATTACAGTCTAATTCAAAAACCGCATAATACACAACCTTCTATTTCTTACTCAGAAGTATCTCCTGAAAACCAAGGCCACATTAGCCTTTTTCTCTTTTTCACTCCAGTGAAACTTACACACCCAGCTCTTTACTGGTGAGTGACTTCTATCCTTCCTGAAGTTCAGACAGTCCCTCAAATCACTGCCAATCAACCAAATTAGCAAGTACGATCTTGTTTTTATACTACTTGAAGATGACTCAGCAGAAAGGCTACCTACAACCTCCAAGCTAAAAAGCCAAACAAAAGCTTTAATGAGATGAGTCAAGCATCTGTACAACAGCATATTAACAAGTCTCCTCACTACAGAGTGGTAAGAATGCCCAGTGTCGTCAAAATAAAGATGGCAATCTGAGTTGTGGACAGTGATGGCTCAGTCTGTATGTGGATGGGCTTGTCCTTTACGAATAATAGGTGTTCATTTCTTTTTATGAAAAGGAAATTATTTCCACTAAATTCTGCAAACAAATTGCCAATCAAAAGTGTTTTTAATGAACATGGAGAGAAAACAGATTGCGCTCTTACATAGAATGTCCTGTGGGGGCATAGAAAGCCTGTGAAGTATTCTTCAGATGTATTTTTGTGTGGAAATAACCTGGCACCTAGCCCACAAAACAAACAGATATCTTGTAGTCTCACAGTAGAGCTATTTTGGGAACCATGATGAGTTCTAGAAGCTTCACAATAACTTAAGAAATTTCTCCAGAGGCACTACTTTGTATTTCATTTAACAGGAACTGTTTCTGACCTCAGTCAACATACTTTCTCCCTCCTCTTCCTCTGTAAGGAATGATTTACAGCAGCAGTGGCTAAATTAAAGAAAACATACACACAAAAGCAATTCACAAAACAAACCACAACGTGGAAGAAGGCAATGTATGCCAAGCAACCAAATACATTCGCTATTCCAAGTCACTTTTTGGTCCAATGACAACAGACCTTCCTATCTGTTCTGTGACAGCATCCAAATGTAACCATGCATCTGTTTTTGGAGACTTATTAAAGCATCAGACTCATTCCTCTATGAAATCCAGTTTAACTTCAACACTGCATATGTCATATTCTCCAAGCTGCCAATTATGTTGTCGGAAATGGATTCACCATTTCTTGAAAGCAACATTACAGAGAAACACCAAGTAGTTAGAAATATTTTTTAAACAAATATTTGCATTTTAATACTCAATTCTTAGAATCTCTGTAACAGGGCTGTTGACCCACTAGCTAAAGAGGAAGTTTAACAAAAAGGCTAATGAGCATAAGTATATTTTATGTTTCTAAATACCTGTATCTAATACAACTCTGATAGAAGAAAACTGCATGTTTGGAGAGTCTGGTAGAAATTAAATTTTATCCTTTTTCATCCTACAGCAAAAGATTACATTACAGATGATTTTTTTTTTAATTTTTCTTACATCATTCAACATCTGTTTATCTTTTAAATACTTTGTAAGATATAAATGTCCTTCAGCCAAGGACAAAAGAATTAAAAATAAGTTATTTCTCACTGTAAAGAAAAATTTATATAGCTTTAGATATAGCCTGACTTGTATCCAAGTGATTCTGGCAAGTTCCTTTTTGAACCTGCATTTTATTCTTTAATTTTTATTTCGTAGACTATTTATGTCTCCAGGTTAATTTCTTCCAAAATGCCATTGTAGGCATTCACGAAAAAACCTCACAAACATGGCTGAAAATAAGTATTCATCTCTCCAAGTAGTTTTAGGAGAAAAACTCTCAGAGTAGCTCTGCAAGTCTGGATGTCCCACTGTTTTCTAATCCTCTTCCTATTACTTGACTCCATTTTCTAGAAAACTGTGCTCTTTATTTATTTTGTGTCAACACCATGATTGCTATTACTTTTCTCCTCCTTTATCACTCCAGGCTTCTAGTTATCAGTTAGGATAGCTGAAGCTTGGTATTGAGCTGAAAACGTTATTAGGTTGCATTGCTGGAAGAAAAGAAGGCACGACAGTACATCTAGAATCAAAGCACTGCAGCAAAAGAAACATTTTCAGAACAAATTACAGCTCTGTGCAAAGGCAGTCTGCAGCATCCAATACCATACTCCTATAAAGGATAGATGTTTGTGACATTAGTCTTCACCAAGTAATATGAGTGAAAAGCTTTTCTGGTTTTGCGAGCAATTATCCAAAGGTTATAAGAAGTCCAGCTCCAATTCTCCTTTTATTTATACTTCATAGTGGGATTTATGTTTCATGTTTTCATACTTTACTACTTTACCTGTCAAGAAGTAAAGAAACAGCTATTTCAACCAAACAAGGTCAAGATTCAGTCCAGCAACTGTTCACTCAGTGCATGAAAACTGTAGCTTGCCATACACAGAGGCAACCCATAAGTTATAGTCACAACTTTTTCTGAATAGTTCATTGTAGTTAGTGCAGGTTCAGTTATGCAACAAGCCACCATCACTACCCCCCTTACAGTAATATATTATTCTTGCACTGATAAGTGCTTAATACATAAATATAAAACAGATGACACCACCATACCTCATTTAAGGATACTGAGAAAAAATAGGTCCCTATTGAGATTATGCCAAGTTAGAATCTAAAATCATTTAGGTTGGAAAAGACCTTTAGGATTGTTGCCCTTTTCTGAACCTGCTCCAGCATCTCAATATCTCTCAGTGAGCGACTCAAAATGGAACACAGTATTTGAGATGCAGTGTCGCCAGTGCCGAGTACAGGTGGACAATTGCCTCCCTAGTCCTGGTGGCTTCTAGTTCTGATACAAACCACAATACTACTGGGATGTGCGACTGCCTGGGCCCGAGCTGGCTCATAGTCAGCTAAATATTGATCAACATCTCTGGGTTTTTTTTCTGCCGAGCAGCTTACCAGCCACTCTTCCTGAAACCTGGAGCATTGCATGGGGTTGTGACCCAAGTGCAGGACATGGCATTTTGTCTTGTTGAACTTTATAGAATTTGCCTCAGCCTATCGGTCCAGCCTGTCTAGATCTCTCTGTAGAGCCTTTCTACCCTTCAGCAGATTAACACTCCCACCCAGCTTGGTGTCAGCTGCAAACATGCTGAGGATAAACTTGATCCCCTCATCCAGATCACTGATAAAAAGGTTAAACTGAACTGGTCCTAGTACTGAGCTCTGGGGAAAACCACTTGGGCTTGGCTGCCAAACGGATTTAACTCCATTCACCAAAATTCTTTAGGCCCAGACATCCAGACAGTTTTCTACCCACTAAATAGTACATGCATCCAACCCATGGGCAGCCAGTTTCTCCAGGAGAATGCTGTGGAAAGAGTGTCAAAGGCTTTAGTAAAGTCCAGGTAAATAACATCCACAACCTATCCCTAATCCACTAAGCAGTTTGCCTGCGGTTAGACCACTTACATTCAGTATGCCTTATTTCCATGATCTTTATGTGGTATGCTAACATCAATTGATTGTCCGGTTTCTAAACTATTTTAGCAGTGCATTTTTTCCTTCTATATGCATGGGAATCCTTCTCCATTTCTTACTCCTTACAGGAGAGCTTAATCCATACATGTACCTGGTGCATGATGCAAGGCTCACAGTTTGGTTAGCAGGTTGCCAAAGTGCAATTAAATAATTTACATTACACAGCATTAATGCATGAGCTTTGGCAATACATCTCCTGCCATCTGTTTGAAAACCTTTGAGAGCTCAGAGATTAGTCAGACAGAAATATTATTTCTTACTCAGAATGCACATTGTGATATTTCATTTGCCAGTAAGCCACAAGGGAAAACAAGCTTTGAAGTATTAACTCACTTCAAAAACAAGAATAATTTGGTGGATCACCTATAGGGTCAGGTGAACAAACCAGGCAACACCAAGAACTAACATGAAATTGTTGAGAGATCTGTTACAATTCAAGTGCTTTTGGGGAAGGGATAAAAAAATAAATGCTATTCAGTTTGGTTTATATTGGCCATATGTAGAGAATCAGGTAAAAGGGTAAAACATCTAATATCTTAATTCTAGAATATTTAATTCTAATATTTTAATTCTGCAGATTTTATCCATTCATTTCTTGGTGAGAACATCTGAAGCAATTTCGTTTTAGGTAAAATGCTCATAAAACCAAACAGATTGCAGCGAGTATACAAAACTAACAAAGCTATGCATACAAAGTAATCTCTAGAACAAGAAATCTTGTAAGTATTAATTACTTTAAGGTTAACTTTTGACCTGATTAAGAATAGAGCCTGTGCTCAAGGTAAGCACCACATGAAACAGAGGTTTTTGAGCTTGACAGAGCTCTGAGCAGATCAAGATGGAAATCTGCGATTCAGCACTGTTCCAGCTTCCTGAGAAAAGGCATCCAGCAAACTAATAGTGGATGATTCTCTACTGAAAGAAGCTAAAGTATTGCCTAAGAAGAGATCAACTCATGCTCCATAAGATCTTAACATCGAGAAGGAAAATACAAAAATTTGTGCCAGATCTTGAGGGTTAGAGTAGCTGATGGGTAAATATGATGGACATGGGGGTTTGCTGTGTGGTAAAGGAAGAGGTCAAGGTACAAACAAGGCTTACATTTTCCTTCAAAAGGCTTATATTTTCCTCAGCTGGTTTGTTTCCTGAGGACAAGCACCTGTTTTCCAGTTCTAATGACTACAACTAGAAATACTCTCATTTTACTTTAAGCAATACCTAAGGGAAAAAAAAGAAACTTATTGATGAGGTGTCACCTCCTTTCTAAGTGTTCTTAAGCTTCATATAAGCTATTTATTACTATTCTGTTATTGACAGTTCTGCACAGGAATTCACCACAACGGCAGTAATACTTCACAGCACAGAGCTATTCCTGATCGCAGGAATACTGCTGGCATGTGAACTTCCTAAATCGATATTATATCATCCTAAGTAAATAAGAAATGCCATTCTTAAAACAGTAAGTGAAGTTCATTTGAAACAATAAGGAAACAATATCCACAGAGGGACAGATGGTTTATTGATTTTCCAAAGATCTCTTCTATGCAGTCCTACTACATCACTCTATGGCAGAGCATATGCCAAAGGCCTTCATTGCTCCAGACAGTAATTTATAGTCCTTCATCAAAACCACGTGCTTCTTGAAAAACTTCCTGGATTTACAGCATGCTGGTTTTATTTAAGCAGATGCACTGCTGCTACACTGCTTAAAGCTGACACTTGCATTGCAAGACACAAGCAATTGAGTATGTCTGTCCACAGAGAAAGGGGTACTCAGTTGCTGATAGTTTAATACGGAGAAAATAAAAGGGGCATTTGGATGTCCACAATTGTAAAAGACCTAGCTGCTGAAATGTATTTGCTTTTGTCAGTGCTGTTCTCACAAGATATATTGTCAAAGCCTATATATCCAAAAGTAATAACTTAGAAGATATGGGTGAACCACCTGCTGTGTTCTAAGCTAGCAAAATGTTTTCTAATGTGCAAGCATTAGACTGTGCTTCAACCTAATTTAATTACCTTGGGCATACCAGAAGAGGTACCTTTTTCCTTTTCTCTTTCTTTCAGAATAATAATTAAACATTTTTTAGTATGAGGCAAGCTTTTATCCCAAATTTATACCAGCCATCATCACCACCACTTGAAAGCACTCCTGTTGTTTCCACTTCTTTGTTTAACAAACTTGGAACAAGGGCTAATCTCACTCAGATCGCTTCACCTGTTTGTAAGAAATTTAATACGTGCAGGGAGGGAGAGACAGAGATAAGATGACACGATGCATCAGGCTCCTTATGACAACAAGCTTTTTCATGGAAATCACTATTTGGCAAATGAACAAGTCAGATTACTGAACAATGTGTTGTGTCATATGTCCCATCCTTCCCCCCCTCCAGTAGTTAGTCTACAAGGTATTATATAACAGCTGCTCCCCTAATAATGGTTTTCCTTTTGGGAGGAAGGTAGGTAGGTAGGCAGGTAGGTATGTAGATAGGTAGGTTAGCAGTAGAAAGCAGTTGCACTTTTAGCTCAAAGACTCATATGCCCTGGCTGGGAAAAGTAAACCTAACAGAAAGACTTATTGGTTAGACAATGTTGAGCTCATTCTAAAATGTCAATGTCAGCATGAGGTGGCCAAATTCAATATTTTGATGTCTAGACAGAGAGATGCAATATTTTAGTGCTGCATATAAACCCATTAAATAACAGAAGAACAAGCTTTTTTATACAAAGCTAGTGTATTACAACAATTTCATGAAGCAGTCATGCTAGTCTTCAGTAAAGATAATACTCTAGCCACATTTCAATACCATGCTGATATATTATGCTATATGTACAGTGAGAGAGAAATTCAGGAAGTTCCATATGAAGTATGGCAGGAGTGGTTTTGGAAGCAAAACAAGTGCTCAACCAATTCCATTCACCTCTGTAAAAGAGAAACGTATTTTTTTCCTTCAATATAAACCAAGCTGTGTTTTATTCCAGAACTTAACAGAGGTTTTAAGAAAACACACAGCTTCATTGATCCACTTGGCTGGCCTATCGCAGACAGGGTACTCAGACTCATATGTCAGAAAACGCATATAGTTTAATGATCAAAGCCAAAAGACTGGGAATCAAGCCACCTGGCTTATTTTCCAGGGAAAAGAAAAATAAAATTGATAAATTGATTAAGGATATGTTGGGATTGTTACTTGCTCAGGTGCTTACCAGAATAGGAACTTACACAGCTTTTGCACTTCCGCAGCAACACTAATAACTAGACACAATCTCAACCTCTGCCTTCTCCCAAGAACAAGCCTTTATATAGCTGATGTTTTGTACTTAAACCATTACAAAGGTAGAGGAAGGATGAGGAAAGAAGTTTTCCTGGAGGGCAGTTACCTTGTGTTTTGCTCCAAGAGCCATAAATGCTAATAGAGAACTACACTTTGGAGTTGCACTTCCTTGCCTGCTACTAGGTGTGATAATCCTCCTGAATGCACAGCATGACGACACACTTGTGTCTAGACCTTTGCCTCCTGAAAGTCTGTATTTTACATTTTCAGCCTTCACAAAATGCTCAAAATGCATTAGTCTTATGACTAGTAATGATGAGTATACAGTGTTGGTTTAGATAAAGATACAGATGCAGACCCTCCAAAAAAAACATATCACTAGCTAGTGAAAAGGCTTCTACAGCATAGACATGTCAGACATGTTCTGTGGTAACAGCTGACCCATTCCATCAACATAGGCAGCAAAACAACCTAAATAAAACTGCTTGGTTTAAACCACCCATGAACAAATCAGATACTGAAAAAACATAATTGCTTTTATAAATCTCCTTAGAACAGAACACAGATTTTTAGAATTCACACCAACTTTGATCTCATTTGCCATAACACAAGGTAAAAGTCTGCAATGATAATTTGTTGTTTGTTCATCCACAGAAATTTGTGGATCTGTACAGTACCGCCATTGAGATTTACAAGGTCTTGACATTTTGGAGACACTGTAATTGACCAGTATCCAATCTTTCTGCTGGACAAAGCTACACGCCACTGCTAGCTGTCAGGGGCTGCCATGCCTGTGCTCACCTCAGCAGTTGCCCCATATGCACACACTGTGAAACCACACTACTTCAGAGTGGCAGACCAGAGCCCTACTTGCTGAGCAGACATGGCAGCAACCAGCTGCTCTTACCCTCCACCTGCTCTCTCCTACAGACTCACCCTTCCATAGGCACCTCAGGCTCACACTGCAGTGAGCTGAGAAGTGAACCAAGTGGACCTGCGGTAATCTCCTTCCATCTGCCATCTCCTCAAGGGGAAAGAGAGGGTATCTGGCCCTCTACTGCACATTAATACATCATGCACACCTTGCAGCACCCTCAAACATGAAGCCACCATGGGTTGGATAAATGATTGCCTGTAGCCTACTGCAATCTATAGTAAATAAGTGATTTCATCAGGAGGTTTGGAGTGCTTTATTAATGATGGAAAGGTAATAATGGCTTAAAATGTTGATGCATTGAAATCCACTGTGAACTGCATCCAAACAACAAAGTTTTTCTGAATCCCTTTTCCAAACAGCCACAAGTTATTGACTCCACCTAGAGACATTTTTTGGCCCAAATCCTCTCTACTTTTGTCAGAAAACTCCAAAGATATTCCTATCATGGTGTGAGACAACATCTTTTATTACTGCTTTAGCACCAACAGAAAAAATATAAAACACAATCTGATACCTAGCTTACTTCCTCCCTCCATCCAGTTACAATTAGATGCTCCAGCTCACAAAGCAGGGAGGTGCTGGCTTTTTTTCAGTACCACCACGCTCTGTTTTCAGAACTTGCACAATCACCATCGAATTGTAGGAAGTTATTGCTATCTCTCATTCTTGATCTAAAACAGATGGAAGTGGAACTCCAGATTATGGTTTGTGCAAGTGAAGAATAATTTAAAATAATAAAGCTCAAGGGCCTGATTACATGCAAGGAAAGCAACAGTGCAAAGCCCTTGGAGGGCAAGAAACAGAAGGCAAAGAGGCCAGATACAGTAGTCCACATGAACATAAAGTTTTTTCTCTCTTCTTCAAAATACAGTGAGATCTTTTACTACGTGCTTATTCTTAAGCACAAAGATAAACTGCCTGATTTTGCAATGCATAGGAAGAGTATTTATTTGTAGTAAGGCTTTTATTTCACATTTTTAATTATAAAAGTACCATCAGACAAGTATATAATAGTCTACTATGGGTTGACTTCACTTGTGAGCAAAGGCTCTGACTGCAAATACTGCAATTCAAGAGGAACTCCTCGTAGAAAACAAAATACAACTGGGGACATTGAACAATAACGAACTGTTCAGATTTTAATTACTCTTGTGCTAGTTCAAAATAGTGGGGTTTTTATAGTTTTTATTTGAGAACCACAGTACAAAATGTTTGAATTTCATCTGCTGTGTAGTTATAACATTTGATGTGAAGAAGTTTTTTCTTTAAGTTACTGCTAAATCAATTCCTTGATTCTGCAGTAAGCAGAGGGCTGTGAGGACTTGATTCCAGACTAAGTCCCCTACAATTTTATTCAAAGTCAGGAAATACACAGCACCATGGAAAGATGGTCCCGGGCAGGAAAAAAGAACACTTCATTTTGTCCCACTTGTACTACAAGACACTTATAAGAATGTACAATTAGAATACAGTCTCGGAAGATCTTGGGAGTAAATTGTAATTTATTTCTAATTCTATTCAACAGAGTAGAGCTGGACCAAAATAGCTTGATATGTAAAGATGTCAAAAGAAAGATGTGGAATATGTAAACAGACAACCTTTGAAATGGACCAAAATAATACGGAGCCCCTAACTACCGTTTTTTATAATGTTCCCCTACTGTCTCCTTCAGTAATAAATCAATCACCATATTTAGCATTCTTGTCAGCTATCTATACAGCACAACCTTCCCCATACCACTCAGACTAATTTGGAAGAGTACTTTACCTGTGTAGGGCAATTCCTTTCAGTAGCCTAAGGCCAATAATCTTAGCCTCATTAACTTCCTGATTTTGAAACTCATATTTTGACTGGGAATCATCCTAACATTGCAGCTTATGACATCCCCACAGACCTTCAAAATGTTGACTAGTAGGAAGATGGTCTCTATTGTCCATAGCAATAGAGTTTTTACCAAAACACTGCCACTACAACACCCTTATTTTAATTTCATTCCCCTAGCACCAGGCTGGAGATGAATTTTTCAGAACAAAAACACTCAAGAAAAGAGGTAAAAATCCCCAGAAACATTAGGAATAAAAGGCCACCTGGCCCTGAATACCTCCTTACTTTAGGACAATGTTAATGCAGCCATCCTGTTTTCTCACAGTATCCCTCAATGCTGCATTTCTCTAGAAATAATTCATTTATGCTTTTAGCTTCAAAATAGCTTCACCATAATTCATTCCACATGTTTATTATCCTCTCATGAAACACCCCATAGCCTGAACAGAAATAGACAAAATTTTCCCCATCAAAATGACATCTGGCTGTATCTTTCTGCTGCTCCTGGGCCCTCTCTGCATTCATACTAAACTGATTGAGCTACTGATGGAGGCTTTTTTTTCTCTCCCCAGTGAGAAATTCATAACCAGCAGTGCTGCCTCACCTTATTAAAAAAAAATCTATGCTGAAGTTACAAGACTTTTTTTAAATAAATGACATAAACCCAACTCCTTTTATACTATTAAAATATGTATTATTTTCTTTTAAAGTGTTTTAGAAGCACTATTATCAAAGACCAATAATACGATCTCAGAAACTCAAGTCTCAGTCATATTGAAGAAGAGTGTAAAGAGGGCACATCCTGACCCTTGTAATAAGTTTGCCAGATGTAGTTTTATATGACTGTTTCTTATACACCAGTACAAGGAAATTAATTCAGAACGATCTATTTAATGTTAACAGCATTAAATTCCACCCCAAGAAAAATTAGTTCAGTCTTAAATTTCTCCCAGTACCTTGGCCCTCAGAAGAATCACAGAAGTTATATACCAATCTCCTGCCCACTGTACCTGTAAGGTATTCTATGAGGGACAATGTGCTCTTCCACTTAGAGAAATGCTACAGCTGGATCCACACAGACAATCCACAGTATTTCAAAGGGCCATTCTTTTATTGCGTTTTCTGATAAAAGCTAATTTGGCTACCTTATTTTCACTGAAACCTCAAAAGAAATCTGGGTAATATTAGTAAGAGAAAACTGATGGAGAACAGTAGAACTCTATGTTAGAACTTGGTTGCCAACTTTGTGGCACTGCAGAACATTGCCCTTCCATGGCAGAGCCATCAGTACACACAGACTCATGAAAAACAAGGGCTACTCTCTATGAACAGCTATAGCACCAAAAGAGTATCTGGTCACTCAGATCAAATGTTATATAAATTGCTTTTATTTGCAGCACATACATCCATACAGCTCTTATGACTACAAGAAAATAGAAACCCTAAGCTAAACCAGAACTTGACTTTTGGTTTGCACACATACTTCAAAACAGAAGAAGGAACCCACAGTATTATTTAATCACTGTACACTGTCTCATAGTGTAGTTAACTCCATGGCAGAAGTTAACCTTCCACTTGACTTAAGTGTCACATTTTAAATTACACTGGATAAATGAAGAGAACTTGGGCTTAAGAAATTATTTAATCATAGACCTTTGAAAAAGAAAATTAGACAAATAAAAAAAGATCAATCAAGTATATATGCTTAAAGGAAAACTACATCACCAGTCATTTCATTGACGTAGAAAGCATGAAATATTCCTGCAGCTGATGACTGAGGAGCAATTTCCCTACTATTTTGCCACAATATATGACTTTTTTTTATTTTTTTTTTTAAGCACAACCCATTAAATATTGTTCTGAAAAATCCTTCAGTTACTGAAAGGGTTTCTAAGGAGCTCAGAGCACTGGAATTTAAAACCCCAAAGGAGAACATGGTTAGAAAGACAGATGTGGTCATATTCATGAAAGCTTGTTTTCCATATTCTTAATCACCTCCAGACATTGCAGAAGTCATATTGTGCAAGAAAGGTATAGCAACATATGCTTTGTTTGCTGCCTACAGTGTGTGTTATATTCCAAGTAAGTATTAAGTATCTGTTTGGGAACCAAACACAATCCTCATGCTTTATCAATAGCTAGAGTCCCAAGATTGGTAACATTACTGAACACACTTGAGAATTAATTGTTTTTCGTTTGCAGAGCAAAGATTAATTCTGTAATTTAGAAACCACATATTTATTTTACAGACTTCTGACTACATAACACAGTAAAAAAAAAATAAAATCTGAATCCAGGGTCAGTATCAATACGAGTCCACCTCAAAGCTAATAAAAGGAATTAATTCATTAATTCCTGTTACGATCTTCAAGAACGAAAAGAAAACAAACAAACAAAAAAGATCAAATACTTCTGCCAAGCGGTTTGCTAAAAATCTTTATTAGCACATAGCATAAATGATAATTTTTTTTCCTCATATTTCAATGCAATTGTTACCAACTGAATGAACACATGGGTAAAGTTTGCTGTCAAAAAAACAAATTAAGTCTGAGACTTACCAGTGTTTTTATGGAGAAAGGAATGATTAGCAGGTGAAGTTAAGTGGATACTGCCTCATTAAGCTGTCACATTACATTTCATTATTGTCTTTCAGTTTCTAATGTGATGAGAACACTAAATGTGTACTAAATTACCGTTTTAAAAAAAAGATAAAACACTCGAAATGTTTCCAATGAAAACTCTCTCCTGTGACACAGAGCAAAAAAGTCAAAACTAATCTGCATGTCTTTACTTTCTCATTTTTTGAGGAACATGAATAAAGAAGAATCACAAATACCATGCCAAATTCACATAGTACAGATGTTGACAAATCAAGTCAACTAAAAGAAACTACAAATGTTGACTATATCAACAAGTTGCTTCACTACAAAATAATGACAACTATCAAGGAAATACTGGTATGTTAAAAAAAAATAAAGGATTGCCTATTGGAAATGTTTTTTTTGCCAATTTTCCCTTTTCACAAAAATAGCCACAACCCAGCCTAATTGGAATGCTAGTCAAGTCCGTTCCTGCAAAAGCTGAATTCAGTACCTTTCAGCACCCACATAATATTTCTAAAGAGAACGCATGATAAATATAGTTACTGCTTCACAAGGCAGTATCTTTAATAAAAAGAGATTTTCAACTTGTATTCATAATCATCTTCCTTTCTTATGTCATTCCATTAAGCAAGAAATGATAGCTCAGTCACTGAAGCTGAAAGCAAATTAGGCTGAAGCAAACATTCAAGTTTTTTATCCTTGTTTTCCTACAGTTTTGTTCCATAAACCCTTTCTATCATTTTAACACCTCATAATGAATTCACATAGCTTTTCTGTTACGGGTTGTTTGGTTTGGTTGTGGTGGAAAGTTCTGTATAGCTTTGATTTATACTACATTCCACATACATACAGGTCATTCCAGATGTAGAACATGACAACTTTCTGCTGTTTTCCAGAGGGTTATCTTCTTAAATATTTCAGCTTACTTTTACATTTTCCTCTATATTACAATGACTAGGCAGAGAAAGGTTCATGTATCCAGTCAAAGACTAACTGGAACATCAAGTTATAGGTTGAGAGTAATTTAAGAAGATTTTTAAGAAGGCTAAATTGAAATACATTAAGCAAATGCAGTGAACAAGCTATGAATGCAATTTCAAAAGATGCATAGAGAATTTCTCTGACAAGAACAGATCTCTCAAACTACAGATAGATATCTTTTATACAATCCTTACATTCATTTCTGATCATTGAGAACTGTCATTCAATACCAACCTTTTGTTAGATGTGCTACTTCAGTGTCTGAAGTTGTCACAACACCAGGTATAACTGTTAACTATACTGTCAAAACTGATATAAAGAAAAAGCTGTAGGTTCCCAATTATTTTCCACCAATTTTGTCACAAAGTAAAATTGCAGGGAAGTACCTGTGCATTCATTGCCTTCCACCCACAACAAAAATCCCTTAAAGGCTTTTTAACAGAACATTGCTCCACATTTTTTGGTCTTAATCTCCCATTGCTTTTTACTTCCCTATACTTTCCCCATATACAATTCCTTTAACCCTTCTTTTCAGAGAGAAAGGGTAGTTTAGTCATTACTGTAATTTCTTTTTGTACCATTTATACATTGCAAAGGGAATGTAGTGAAAAATTCTACAGATGAGACCATCTGCCATCTGTGTTCTGGAAATAATCAACCTCTTGCCTCAAACAGCTAAAAGTCACATTATACAAATTATTTGACACTGTGTAGGTCTGAATGATTGCAGCAAAGCATAGAACTTCAGATGCAATTGTTACTGAGTAGAGATGTGCTGTTTTTCTTTAAACAAGGCGTTAGTTTCTCAAATTTTAATGGTCAGGATAAAGATAAGCAAGTCAGCTAGAGAGTGGATCCCCATGAGTATCCAGAACAGGCTTCCCTCAACAGTTGTCTGCTGACACTTGCTGATATAAAGATTTTGCCAGAGATCATTTCCCAAGTAAAAACTTCAAAGGGTTGGGGAAAGGACAAAGCCAAACTAAGCTCCTTCCTTTTACAGCTCATTGAACTCTGGATTAGGTCTAGACACCTTGATGAGAAGTGGGCAAAAAGAGAGAAAAAAGAAAAATTAGACTCATCTTCCACAAAGCATGGGCTGTACTTTTCATCTTCCTCTTGTGGACACAAGAACTACCAGCACAGGACAGGGACTTGAAAGCCAAACCATCCTACCACCTGCAAAGGCAGCCCCAGGAAGAACGGGGTCCGCTGTTACACTGGCCTTGCAGCCAGCAAGATGTCAGATGTGGCAGATGTGTCAGGCAACCAGCTCATTCCCATCAAACCTGTCCAACTGAAGAGAACTCAGATTGATGCTTGGAACAGCCCTGAAAGCTTTCCTTGGTACTCTTTCAGCACTCAAGCCACCCTGTTTGTCACTATCACACCTCTTTCACCAAGAAAAACTAAGTGTTACAGAGAGGGCTACTGGAGGTTTTTGAGGTTTTTTTTGCTGGTGGTTGCTGATTTGGTTTGATTTGTGTTTTGTTCTTGTTTTCTTTTGTAGGGAACCATCATCACTGTTGACTTGCACCAGTAAAACCATCAAAACAAGAAACACCAACTTGTATTCACATAGCAGGCCAGTTCAGTCAGTGCAAGAAACAAAGCAGAGTGAAGAATTATGCATGCTCTCAAATTGACTTTCATTTCAAGCTTTTAATTCAGTTACTTTTCTGATTGCTATACAGTTGCAAGTTTAATATTTCTAATTAAAACTAAAAAGGCAGTGAAATCTAATCTTACCTTCTAAAATTCATGAAGTATTATTAGTGTAAAATGCACTTTAGTTCAGGTCTTATGACAAAAACCAGACAGTAATAAAAATTCTTATAATAGAGAATCTTTTAAATAAGAGTTATGCATGATGATTATAAAATCTCTTCTAAGTCCTTATTTTCTCAGTTCAATCAAAGGTTATGTGTCCCCAAAGCTATACTGTCCTCATTATAACAGCTAGGGTAGAAAACATTTTTCTGAAACAAAATATTGGTGGCAAAACAAAAAATTCATTTATAGCTCTATTTGAGCAAGTCCAATAGCTAATGGCCTCATTCAGTTCAGTATCCACTCTCTCACCTTCCCCACATCCCTTGATGCAGTTGGCGCTAGCATCAAACTACTAACCACACTTAATAATATACTTGAAACGAGCTCATTTATCAGCTCATTACAACATTGTAATCTGTTTTTCTAACTTACTAGGTCAGTATAATTGACCTTGAATCTTCTGTTCCCGTAAGAAATTACTCCTGAGAATCTGGAACCCTATAGATGAAAGAATTTTTTTCAATTTTTTTAAATGGAAATGGCAATCAGTGTAGTAAAGGACATCTGTAAATACCTAAAAATTTATTCTCCTAAATTTCTGCAATGATACCAACTGTCAAACACTGTTGTGGAGAATAGTTTCTGCTACAGTGAATCATTACATCTCAGTTACTGCAACTAAAGGTATTTCCAAGATGACAGACAGCTCTCTACACAAACATCCTTTAGTCAGGGTCTGCATTAAGATCTAAATCTAAAAACATCTAAAATGAGTAAAACACTGGAGACTAAAGCATTTAGTCAAGACACACACGACAAGAACTTTTTCTCTAGGTTGATGGCTGCATTAGTCTACAGAATGCCCCATTTCTTTCAGTCAAAAGATTTCACAAGTTTACCTATGAATAAAAAATTGCTCAGCAAGAGAGGAGAGACAAATGAGATGACAAGATGACATCTGAAGTTCCATATTTTCTTAACACTGGATGAAAAGGGTAAAAAAGTTGTCAATTTTTTTTTTTTAAATAAATGTAATGGCAGTATTGGACAACTGTGAATAATCTCTTTCTTGTGATGCATTTCCCTGAACAACTAAGAATGGGTAAAAGTCCTCTTAACAGAACAGGAAGAAAACTGTTTCTTTAACCCCCTGATGACAGAAGCAAGTTGTTTTGTAGCTATGGAAGAGATTTGCCACAAATGTGCAAACCAGATCTCTCCCAGTTGATATTATACAGAGCTCCACACTGCAGTTTCAGTGATCATGATTTTTATTCTCCTTGGCATGCTCCTTGTTGATATGAAGGCATTTTACTTTGTAAAAAATATCCAAATATTGAACTGTCCTTTTCTGTTCTCAAACAATGACACCCAGCCTCTAAAGATTCCTGGGTTTCAGTTTAATTCTTTGGCTATACAAAAAAAAAAAACCCACATAAAAAAACCCACAAAAAAACCCAAACCACCTTGTTTTTAAAAAATGTGTTCTGACGTTAAACAAGCTCCTTTGGAAACCATTAATACTACACAATGAAGATGATTATTTATTGTATGTCTGTTACTATTTGCTCTAGTCTATTTCCAAATCTTTACTTCTCAAAAACACATTCAGTGAAATCGCTCAACTGAGGGTTTCCTACTCAATGCTAGGAATAAAGAGTTTATAATCTGGTTTTAAATTACTGAAGTCTAAAAACATTTACAGTTGTAGCAGTTATACATACAATTAGGTTCTTTTTTAATTGTACATACATAAGCTTTATCAGGAGCCTCCCAAATCACATCTTACATTTACTTACATTATGTATTTTTTATCGCTGTGTTCTGTATGCTTCCGTATAGGCTCTTTTGATTTGGGTTCTTATTTCCCCTTCAGTGAACATGTTTCAAGATGGAAGTGAGAGGAAGAATTAGAACAACTTTAGTGTTCACAAGAATGCCAGTTATAGCTGAAAGCTCTGAAAGCTGCACTTATGCAAGTGACCAGCAATGCACAGAAAGTGGAAAGGTAACAAGTCCCTCTTGTTTCTTGCTCTGGGTATAGCTTTTCTCTTGACTTAGCCAAAACCTAAAAAGATCCTGTTCATGACAGAAAACTCCATCATGGAGATCTTCGTCCAATATTTACTGCTGTAACCCAGCCTACTGATTCATGGAGGAATATGAAAGTATTGATATGTCACATTCTTTTGTGATTTAATACACATTAGCTTTCTAAATTAAAACATGAATGAAAATGTGGAAACACAGGAAACCTTTCATGTGAAGTTTGTAGCAGAAATTATTACTTTGGTTTTGGTCCTGTCCTTAACTTTCTTGCATGTGAAAACCCACCCAGATAGATGAGACCAAGTACTAGTATTTGTGGCATTTTAGGTTATACTTTTCTTGGGAAAAAAAATATAATGTGCTTCTTAAAATGTCAATGATTATTTTGTCTCTAACAAGCTGAGGATATCTTAAAAAAACTGTAAAAGAACTATCCTTACATGCATTGTAACATATTTTTCACTAACATACAACGCAGTATTTTTGACTGATCTGTTTTGCCAGTAGTTGTGCATCAAAGACAATGAGTCAGAGCCACAGCTGTCTTCAGGCACTTCTCAACTCCTACATGTGGTTTTCCATACAAATTACAATTTATCCTGATGCACAAAGCTGGAAGAAGAACCTACTTTATTCTTAACAGGAGTAATTTGGGTAATTTTTTTTGCAGGGATAATATTTTTTTTGCTCTTTCATATATTCATTGGGCACCATGGTATTTTAATTACAGTGATTTGCATGCGATGTAGTAACACTTCTTAATTGATTCTGAAATGTGAATGGCAACTGCCTCTTCTTACAGGTCCAAAAATGAAGAAAATTGGCACAAAATAATGATAGACAAGAGAGTACAGGAAAACCACACTTTGTGAATCTTGTCTTTCCTCTGACAGAGCATCAGACAGATGCTTTTTGAGGAGGTGGTTAAATAAGATAAGAATCCACATGATGCAAGGGGGGCAGGGTAGAAAATGGTCATCGTTGATGAAGATGGAAGAGTCTCCAGGTCACCAGTATGAATGCTAATATCTGTATTTGCCTGAAACATACCTTGACACCCATGAGATCACCTATGGAATAAAAGGCACCTGAGTCTAAATAATCAATTTATAAGCCTGAAGGGCAGAGAGCTTTTCTTCACCCTTTCATAGGCAGAATTAGAGCTCCAACAAGAGTCATTGGATATGGTGTTATAGTATGACAGAACAGGGAATATAACTGTCTGTATTTTACAAACACGGCAAGAGAATAACATACCTCAGAAATCATCACATAACTATTTCATTATTAATTTACTTCCTCCATCCTCTCTGTGATAATCTGATAAAATAATTTACACCACAGCAAGGATAGGAAGAAGCTATATGCTAAAGAATCTTCATTTTAAAAGCAGTCTATATCAAATATTAATATGCTTTGGTATTGTACAGGGTATATACACAAAAAGAAGGGAAACTATGACTCACATTTTCCACTCAATTTATACAAAGGCTTCCATTAACATACCAAACAGCCAAATGCCTGCAGCAAGGACAGCATAATCTCTTCACCAGTAAATGTAAACTATATTTCCACATGCACACACATCAAGAGAGTCTGATTACACCCAGTGTAATTAGAAACTCAAATAGTCTGTGATATTTAAACCCAAGATGCATACAGTCTTAAGACCATATTCTATCCTTAGAAGGATACTCACAGGTTGCATGAATTTTTATATTTCATTGAAGCACTACAGTAAAACAGATTTTAATGGTGGTTTTCATAATTCAGTAGCATTTGGCTCTAGCACATTGTAATGAAAATATAATTTTTATTATGCCTCACTGTGGATCCCCAGATATCAAAAAATTCAAATTCAAAACCTACCCTCTTCTATGCCTGCTCTTAGAGGGTTCAACTTCTGATCTTCTGATTAATGAAGTAATGTATTATTATCAACCCACTGTTGTCAGTTTATAAGGTGACACTGTTCTGGTTTCAGCTGAGGTGGAGTTAATTTTCTTCCTCGTAGCTGGCGCAGTGCTGTGTTTTGGCTTTAGTCTAGCAATAATGCTGAAAACCGGCTGATGTTTTAGTTCCTGCTGAGCAGTGCTCACACTGATCAAGGACTTTTCAGTCCCTCATGCCTTGCCAGTGAGGAGGGGTACAAGAAGCCAGGAGGGAGCAGAGCTGAGACACCTGACCCAAACTAGCCAAAGGGGTACTCCATACCACAGCACATCATGCCCAGTATATAAATTAGGGGGAGTTACCCAGAAAAGACTGATCGTTGCTCAGGTCAGGCTGGGTAGGAAGGGGTGAGCAAGTGGCTGCACAGTACTGAGTTTACTGGCTGGGTTTAAACCACAACAGATACTTTATCTATCTTTCAGTAAGTAATGGTTTCTCAGCATACGACTTTTGCTACATTATATAAGCACCTCTTACAAACACTATTGTGTAGCTGGGAAAATGTTCACCATCCTTCCCAGCGTACACACAGCAGAGAGTACAAAAACCTAGCTCTCAATTCTAATGAAGATATGCTGGCATAACATCAAATAAAATTACCACAACTTTACTCTTTAGCTTCAGTGTTAGACTTATGTAAGAACACTCAAAACTACCTCAGAAGAAAAAAAAGGCTTGAAGAGAAGGGAAAAGTGATGATGCAAGACCAGAGCTGTAATTCAAATTGCTTAGTAATGGATATGATTTGGCTATTTGCAGCATGATAAGAATGTAGGTTAGTATGATGCCCCACCTTACTTGCATTCCAGCAGGTTAGTATTACGTCATCCTACCTTATCTGCATGCCTTTAGGTACAGAAAGATAGATCATGGCAGCACTATGGCTCCATTTCTTTACATAGTCATCCAACACTATTAAGTAGACATGACAAGAAGCCTCAACTACAGCTCTCTACAACAGGTCCAGTGCCTTGTCTTCCTTTGGTAACAGGAGTAAAACAGCATTTGTGGCTTGGAAAAGGAATTAATCCTATGGCAGTACACTACCTAACTCCTTGATTTCTAGGAGAGAGCATGTGGAAAAGCCCTGGGTAATTCTACAGAGAATAAATTTCTGGATTGTACATTATGTGTTCTGATGCTCCTTGAGTGATGCAAAGTATTTTATATTTATTAAGAACACATGAGGACAAATTTCACACTGAAGCATACGGACTTTGCCTTGTGTCAATTGCCAGTTAAAATCTGAATGAAGTTTTCCAAATGTTCTTACTCAATATTACCACACATATTTGGCTCTAGAGATCTTACTGTTGAATAAGAACAATTAAATTGATATTCAGGAACAGTGTGTTAAAAGTTGGCAGTAACATATCGAAGTACAAAGGAAAAGAGATTGTTCACTATTTGGAGTAAGCATTATATTTTAAACTACCACTACTACTATTTTGGCATGCTGTAAATCAAAGACGTTGGCCTTGGATTCCACATTAAAAAGAAAAAAGATAGTCCAATCGCTTGTATCTATAGAAATAAAAGCTATCAATATGATGGCAGTGACTGTCAAAAGGGAAAGGTTCTTAGCAGAAAAAAACTTCATCAACCAAGCCAACCTTACCAAAAGCTAGTAGAGTTAGTAAATTATTCTTATACTTCTCTCATTTTCCATTTCAAAATGCCCCTTTTCTTCTGGAAAACATATTTATGTAAGATATTATTGTTTACCATTTGTATTTACACAATTTTAAGGAGTATTTTAAAGTGTTTCATTTTTTTTTTTTTACTATTGTTCCACGGAACAGCAGTAGTTTTTGAGATTTAGTGCAAATCCAGAGGTTCAGGTGGTTCATAAAAGAGCCCTATAAAAGCTTACATTTCAAATGTAGTTCATGTAGCAAATAGTCAGAACCATATCGAAAGAGTAAGAAATCCATGTGCAAATCAGCTGTATTATTCTCTCCACTACCACCACTCAGAACAAATTGTTCAATGATTACAGTTCAGACTATATTTAGGATAAAGTAAGCAAAAGGCATCCTGTTATGAACAAGAAAGAGCAAGGAAAGGGAGAAAAAGATGACCATTATTTCTGAGAAGATCTTAAGTACAGTTGATGGAAATATTTTCTCTTTTCCATAAGGTATATTCAAGCGATTTGTAAACGTAAGATTACCTTGCTTACTCGTAGGTGGTACGAAGGAAGAGAAACCAGACAGCTATCCATTAGGGGAAAGACTTTGATGTGTCTGCATGACTAACGAACGCACTGATAAAAATCTATTCCTGTAAACTTTATAATCTATTTACCACATACCTTATTCTCAGTGGAAGAGAGCACAGTGCTTCAGGATGTAACACTATAATGGAAACCTTTGTCAGAAGAAATGTGGTACACAGCTGAGGATCAGTAAAAAGTGTTCATACCCAGTACGAGTTTCACTGAACATATACTTAAGCTGCCACATGAAACACAGTATTTTAGGGGAAAGGTGGCTTGCAGGGCTTTTGAAATTATTCTGAAAGTCTGTTTTGCTCAGAAGTTTATTGCTGAGTATTCAGAAGCTGATCACTGACTACATGCAACTTTATTACAGCAATTAGCTTAGCTTAGCTTGCCAAGTAGAAGCATACCTCCCTCCCCCTCCCTTGCAAATTTAGCTGTGTTTGAAAGGTGTTATTGCCTCTCTCACCCACGTACATCATAATCTGGGAGGGGAGGGGGACAGACAGTCTTTGACCATTTTAGTCTTTTACTCCAAGACAACTAAGTCAGCACCCCACAGAAGTGCAAGGTGCCAAATATTCTTGAGGAAATACTCAGTTCAGCAGCTAAAACTCAAAGTTCAGATAAAGCCAAGCCAATACCTTCAACCATTACTTACATGCTGAACTCCCCAGCAGTTCTGCCATCACTACTACCACTTCAAGGGAACAAGCCTCAAATGATAGAAATCAGCATCGTAAAAACAAGACCATGCTCTTCTGCTGACAGATCCAGATGCAGGACACACACATTTTTAAATCCAGATCCTTCTTGGTCTAGCAGAATTACACACAAGTTATTATAGCTCCAAAAATGCATACAAAACACATACATGTGCTCTTTCAAAAGACTGTAGGAAATATTACTTTCCCTGACCATGTGCACTTTGCCCTGGTCTAAAACCTGCTTCTAAAAACAGCCACCCCACACTTTCTAAAGGTGGGAAGAAGGTCCCAGCTTGGTGCCAGTTGCAGGGATGCACCCCCAGCTCCTCACCATACTGTTTACAGCTAGTCCTATCACATCCCCACTAACATCTGGGCACCTCAACCTCTTCATAACAGACCATTCACAATATTGATGGCATCCCTGTTTCCCCAGCTCACTTTGAGGAAAGGAAAGCACAGAATTCAAAGCACAATCACCTCAACTCATTTTACATTAAATGGTATAAATTAGTGTAATTTTATACTTCCAGCTAATCAACACACAAACCAGCTCTGTTCCATTAAAATGTCAATGTTTCACATAGCCACATCTCATTCCCTGAGAGAGGATTAAAGTTTTCAGTAAAGAAATATTAGGAAAAGGCTTTGAGTTCAGATTAAATTTTACACATGAGAATTTTAGTACACTGGCAAATAATAGGAAAAAATAAATGCATAGATCACTGCAAAATTTCTTTATATTCTTGATACTGGTATTTCCATGCCACTAGCTATATAACCAAAAACATATAGCTATATAACCAAAAACATATCCTTCACTCCAGTTGTTCAGGAAAAACTACGAAAACTCCATTACAACACAAACAAATTCTTCAATAAAGATGGTAAGACAAATTCTGCTGGCTTTGGTTTTGGCCCTATAAACAGGGAGACAGTGTCCAATCTCTTTATGAAAGTATGCAGAGGCCCTGCATAATAATCAAATTTGACCAAATCAATAAAATTTTTAGCTTCACGTTGGACACCACTGTGGCTTAATAACATGAATAGACTGTAATTGTAAAACTTTCTTCTCCTCCAACAAATTAAAAGCACACAAATATTTCACATACATATTCCAGTTCTGGTCTAAGGATATGTTTTGCTTACATGTATCTCTGTTTAAAGCCAGGCCACTGCATGTTAGTATCAGCAAGAATGTAAATCTTCAAACAATAAGTTATGCTGATACGTAACATTTAATACACAGCTGACTAAACACCAGAAGTGTTTGATTCAATGTCATTACCACTTCTGCCCACGCTGAGAATATCAAATACTGCATAATCACAGTGCTATGACAATAACAGTTCCACAGAAGGCTGCCTGTGGGACCTACTAGTATTAAAACAGCTCCATGAAACCTAGTATGGTACTGGTTAATAAGAAGTAGTGGGTGTTGCAGAAATAAATTCTGTGCACATATGTGTATTTGCACATGCAAATGTTTGCATGCATATGTGTGCATAGATATGTATTTGCCCACCCTGCATCCATAAAAATCTTCAAATAGATTAATAATCATTGAACATTATAAAACAGATTTTAAATGACTTAACATTGCATAAATGTTAGAAGATTCTTCTTATTCTCAAATTACAGCACAGGTTGGCTCTTCGAAAGAGCATAAAGGTCTAATGTACATGGTAGGGATAGAGGAGCTAACTCAAAGTGAACCCTAGCAGGTGTATGACTCAATATAGCCCTGTTGGCACAGAGCTCTGCACTTCTCAGCAGAGTAAATTATAATGCATGGAGCTCCATATTGAAGCTGCTGAACAACCTTTTCCATTGACTACAAGAAGCTTCTCTAAAGCTGGTCACAAACTAACTCAGTGTGAACAGAACCACTGTTCTATGGGAAAGGTTCTGAATATCCAGTATCAGGTATCTGGAAATTTATTTTGCTGTTGCTAAACTTCATGCAGAATTGCTATTTAGCAACTACAAAGCCTTTTCAAATAGGAATGAGAACTTATCGTGGAGATTAGCCTTATATTTCATTTTGGTTTCAATACAACAAAAGCTTTAGCTATCTCCCAAGACAGATCATTAGCAGGGTTCCTCCTGGATCTTACTTGCCTAGATCATGTACAGAACTCGCCTTCTTTCCAGCACCCTGAGTTAACAAAATCACTTTGTTAGTATTACTCAGCAGGGAGAGTACCTCACCTGTTATGACACGGTTATAGCTCTCAGCTACTGAGTAAAAATGGATTGAATCAACAAGAGCATACAGACAAATTTTTCCTGAGAAAAATCTGGAGCACTGCCAAATCCAAAGTCACATCTTCAAGAACGAAGCACGAGGGCCACTGTTATGCAAAGGGAACCTTATTATAGACAGCTATAAGTTTGAAAAGTCCCCAGTGGTTTTGGTTACTAACCAAGCAAAGAGGAGCATCTGCAAATGTTGCAGCTGAAGCAACTCTAACATATATATAATGAGTTAAGCACTGTACTTCATATATGTTAGATCACTGCTGAAATAAAGTGGCCAGGACTAGTATCAGTTTTAAAATGTGAATCTGACAATTTGGAAACAGTTCAGAGATCAGTTAAACAGTATTATTCAGAGCTTGGAAATCTGCCTTAGAGTGCTTAACTTAAGCACTTAATCTATTTATTTTATCAAAGAGAAGGTTAAGATGTGACCTGATTATGGTTTATAAGTAGCTACACATGAACAGACTCCTCAGATCAGACAACTATTTACTGTAGCAGAGAAATTCATGGATAGATACAAGAGCTGGGAATAAGATGAAGGTATACATTTTTAACTGAGATGAATTAACCATTAGAATAAGTAATGAAAAGGTAAGATGTATGGATTTAATCTTTTAGGGTTTTTTTTTTGGTGGTACATTTACTCATAAAGCACTGTCTCAATAGGTGCTTATCAAATGAAATTATATGGCCTGTCATCAGAAGAAAAGAACTGTCCTTACCACCTAAGGACACATACAGCTTTCACATTAGGGTGGCATTTTCACTTCAGGCTGCAAATCGATCAACACAAGCTACAGGGCAATTACACACCAGTAAGGAGCTATTAAAGAAAGAAGACAGCTACATTATCTCATCTATATTCTGTCTAAAATCGATTCCACTTGGAAGCACTGACACACAGATGTGGATGTACAAAGCTGCCTGTACACATAGATGTACACACTCATAACAAAAACCTCACAACAAAATTAAGATTTGTTTTCAGTCCTGAAACTTTTTTACAATAAGCTTTGCTCACCATGAAATTCCTTGCCCTAAAGAACAGCGTAACAGATAATATGTGAACAGCAAGATCCCTAACATTTAAAGACCCTGGCACCTTTGCTTTCCTCTCTCTTGGCAATATCAATTTAACTCAAGTCACAAAGCTGTGTGACATTTCAGGATAGTGCACATTACAGCTTCTCTGTATGCCTTCATTAGAGTAACAGCAAGAAAAACTATTTCGCTATTGAACATCCCTGCATCATTAAGATCTTTTTTGACAAAATAGCTCTATCTTCCATTGAACTCCCATTGCCTACTCAGAGCAACTGCCAAAGAGGGCATCAAAAGGCAATAAACAGCATTGTGCATTTAAAAAAATAAAGCCAATGTAATTGCTTTTGATCTTTTTCTTATGCTAAAAATACACTGAATAGTCTAAAGAAATGATACAAAGACATTCTGAAAGGTAATGTTTGGTCCTGTTTGGCTCCTTAGAATATAAGCTTTTTTTGTTACTTATGCAGGACACATTGAAAATGATAGAGATTTTACTGCATGGAACTAGTATTCTTAATCATGTTTGGTAAAATATCCTTTTTATATCTCTGTATGGCATTCAGTATTCCCTTTATTTATTATTTTTTTTTAATTGCAAGACAATGAAAATTCAAGAGCGCATTAGATTGCAGGTGAAAAGTTAAAATTGAGTTGTGTTGAGAACTCTGTAAAACCTGAAAGTGAGGAAGAGAATCTGCTGGCAGTCTAAAGAGGTAACAAAATGATGGAATAAAAATGCCATGTTCTTCAAGGATACAATAATTTAATCCAGGGAATAACTACAACAAAACACACATCTCTTGAAGGGTATCAAATTTTGAAAGATAGTAGCAAAGTGCAAGAGAACTACAATTTTACTGTGCCTTTATTCTTACAGATGCATACAATACAAAACTAATTCGGGGCCTTCAGTAATGAGAACAATCAAAGGACTATCATATTGTATGGTATTTATTCTTTAGCTAAATACAGTTCATGAGAAAAACACAATGAACAGGAGGAATTATGTGTTCATAGAATCATAGAATAGTTAGGGTTGGAAAGGACCTTAAGATCATGTAGTTCCAACCCCCCTGCCATGGGTAGGGACACCTCACACTAAACCAAGGCTTCATCCAACCTGGCCTTGAACACTGCCAGGGATGGAGCATTCACATCCTCCCTGGGCATTGGGCAATGTCAGCAACACAGAGGTCGCCAGAAGCTGTTGAGAACTTATATGGTGAAAGCACAGGGATGTATGCTACATCTATGACAGCTTTTTGTCTACACAGGTGGAATGTACCTGTAATGAAACCCTGCCATGGCCTATACCATGCTTTGTTTTGGTTTTGTTTTGTTCCTGTCTCCTGCATCTCCTATAGCTTTGCTTCAGCTTCATTACCGTCTCAGTTAACACATGCCTCTGGGAAACATGGATAAGCCACTGACAGTATATTCCAACACGACTTATGGATTTTGCAGTCCTCTCTGCTACTCTCCTCCTCTTTTCCATACATGTCCAATAATCTCCCCAAAAGGTTTAGGGGTGTGGTCCAGTGGGATTTTCCTGTTTGACCAGATGAAAATATTCCTTTTTTCTCCTTCCACTTACCAAGCTTTCTGACTAAGCCACAAAAGCTTTTTAGGACTTATGGAAAACTTAAATACTTTTAAACTTTATTCCTGATATTGATTTGTTGGGATGCAGTTAGTACATCTTTCCATATAATATATACACTCAGAGTGTAATTGCCATAGGTGGAAAGACAAATCTTTAGCCATTTCATTACCAAGAAAAGTGATTTTTTCATATTCTAGGCTGTATTCAGGTGTCATTACTAGACATATAAACTCAGTAAAGAGGTATGACTAAATAAATAAACAAATACATGGAATTTACTCTTAGTGACACAGCAAATGGGGGAAAAAAGTAAAATAAAAATAATAAAAAACAAATAAAATAGAATATAGTAATATAATACACATCACAAAATAAAAATAATAAATACAAAGAGTAAAACCAAAAAAAAAACAACTCGAAATGAACTAATGGTGTCGACACAATCTTTGCACAAACCCAGCAGCAGCAGCAGTTTAAGGCAGACAATTGAGAGGCAGAAGGAAACTCATTCATGCCCCTCTTGCTGATCCCATGGTGGGAATACTAATCCCTAGAGAAGGGAGAAATTAGGGAGCTCAAAATTGTAGTTTCAATTAATGTCTCCATATGTGCTAGAGATATGATTTGTTATCATCCAAGGAAGCATCATCCTTACAAAAGCTGAAGTGAGACAAAAGTTTCACCATGATTTTAAGGTTTGGTATTAACTTCATGATAATAATTGAAATTAAGTGTGAAATCACTTAAATGCCTGTTACTTTAGTTTTGGCAGTGCAAGATTTAAAAAACAACAACAAAAAAAAAACCAAACAAACCCCCCCCCCCCCCAAAAAAAAGAAAGGAATAACTGAGATTCGAGTGGACAGTAAGAACTCCTAACGCTGAAGTGCAATTCCTGTTACAGCAACAAAGTTCATAGAATACATTTAACCCTCTGACCTTACTTACCCTAAAGAAGGAATTGTTTCATTGCATTCCCATTATTATATGATTTCAGTTCCCCTGCTCTTCACATCTAGCTGTTTACCAGCTTACATGTGCATTACTCAGATCAAGAGTTACGAAACATGCATGGCTCTGTTATGCTCTTTCCCTCTTTCCTTTGCACATTCTCTGCCTGCCAGAAGGTGAGGTAGCACATTGCAGCTCAGATGGTAGGATTTTATGGAGGATGATACAGCATCATTAAAGGCACATTAAAAAATATCCTCTTGGCTCCAAAACTGTGTTGTGCCTCACTCAATAAATTACAAGTGACAGGTCTTTCACTTTACTAATGGGCCTGTTGTGTGAGACTGTGTGCTGTTGCTTCACTGCCCCTGTGAAATTCAGTTTATAGTGTTTGTGTTGTTGCTGCTTTTGGAGTTGCAGTAGGATTATTGATAGCACAGTTAACTATCTTCATTTATAACAGGCACAGGATAAAATTACATAAAAATGACTGAAGTGTCCTTCATTTTTTACGAACATCTCAAAGATAGCATCACAAAGACAGGTGATGACTTGCTTACTGCGTTTTGCATTAAAATCTCAGATTTATGTGAAAAAGACATGAAATCTTCTATCAGGATGACAGTGATCTGAGTGCTTCTCCTTCACTTCAGCAGAGATGAGAAATATTCCATCTCACTCAGGCATCAGTTCTGAACAGAAACTGAGAACCAAAACTACATGAGCTATAAGTGACCATTAAATAGAGAATTAAAATTCTTATTTTCTATCTTTTCTTACTTTTTATTTTACTGTGAAGACATTACAATTGTGGTTTAGGTTGAAAGGAAGTTAAAATGGAACACAAGTAGTAATAGAAATAGTTCTGCATATTGTGTTTCTAGAGTGCTAAAACTAGACCACTATTTCATATTACTGATTTTTTTTCAACAACTCCTTTTGTATGATCTACCTCTGTACTGGGAAACATATTCCACTATAACACGTTTTCCTGGCAGGCATGCAGTCATAAAAAGATGACACCTGAAATCGAGACATACTTTTTCTCTTAAAACTCTGAAGATCCAATGTTTAATCATCCTTTTTTATGCTTTATTTTTAGTTTTATGTGATTTTAACTGTCACTGGCGTTTGTTCTCCTTTCACATCTGCAAAAAAAGCACCCAGTAGACAACATGTTTTCTTGAAAAAAGATACTTAGAATTACTAAGTTATATTTTTTTTTGAGAAGCTAAATCTTTTTCCTCTAGCAAAAGTCACAAGAGTATCTGAAAACAAAGGAAAATTGTTTCAATGCATTCACTGATTGTATGGTGCTCCGCACACCATCCAAGATGTCTAAACCAGTTATGCTTAGAAAGCATGGTAAAACATCAGTCAAAACCACACACACATACCCCTGTTATGTAGGCTTCTTTCCATTGAATCAGAAACTGATGTACTGGTAAAAAAAGGAAACATTTAGAAATGCCATACCATTGGGAAGCTGATCCAATAACATCTCTGATTATTGAGTAGCAGTTTCATGCTCTGTCCTTAAATAGTGTCATTCCTTTTAGTCATGACTGTACTCCACTACCAGATCATATTCATACTCAAGACTGCACTAAGATTTGGCAGACAATTGCCAAGATAAATTGAGTTGTCAAGTACCCACACACTGCCTATCTAGGTCTCTTATGAATCTTACGGCAAGGTCTACTTAAACTCATGTTTATTTTTATCTACATGCATCCTAAACTCTGTAAGGTCTTATCAGAAATCTTTAAAAGATTACGAAATATCCAAGACATTTTCATCCTCTACTTCCTGAAAAAAAAAACCAAACCCACAGCAAAAAACCAAATAATGGCCTATTTGTGAAGGGCCCTACTGCAGAGACGCTGCTGTCCTTTTTAGCTTTGATACTGGATGATCTATGAGACCCCTTGCTTATCTCTCTCTAGCAAGGGCCAAAAGGGGAGAATAAGATTGCCTGTATTGACCTCCAAATCCTCGTAACGCTTTGCAATGCTCAGCACGACTGAACCTCATGCTTCAGGGCTTCAGCCAGATGTTAGAGAGGTCAGGAACAAATGCTATTCTGCAGTTCACTGTATTCGGACAGGCCTTCCCACGGGCCATCAGAGACTAGCCACAGGTTCAAAGCAGATAAGAAATAAAGTGACCCACTGTTCAGAAACTGCAATAGTAATCTGCCTTTGTGATACCTGACTGGTATGTGACCCATTCACATGATCAAGGCATTACCGATCACCACACTGTTCAAATACAAAAAGATTTTCCCTGTGTTAGATGAGCAAAGGCCTTTGGTTTTTTTCCTTATTCTCCCTTCCAGTACAGAACACGGGCTTTCCCTAGGGTCACTGGTATATATTTTATACAACCTGAAAAATATAGAAGACTAGGATGTTTACCAACACATTTGTCTCCGTTGCTTACTACCTATAGCATGCAGTCTCACTACGAATAAAATATTTCCATTCCTGTATCTGGGAAAATGCACTGTCTGATATACAGGAGGTTGCCTGCATACATTACCTAGAGGCCCCCCCAGCCTTACTATGAAACTTTAATATTTCTGAAGGGGCTGATTCCAAGGAATATTTTTGGCTACCACTGCACAATATGAAATACTTAACTACTATGATCTGCTGATGTTTCCTTTATTAGGACCATGTATATGTATACATACATGTATATGCACACGGATCTGTGTATACATTGATACACAGTTGTACACTCACATGCATCAACATATAAATGTAACTAAATAGCATACACAACAAACTTTCTTTTGTTTTAATGAATTGGTTTTCTTGTTACTGGACCAGCTTAAGCCAAAGGAAAAACATGAAGTGAATTGCCTGTGGGTTTGCTCTCAAACAGCTCTCTGTGCTGGACAGGAGGGTGAGACTATGAATCCACTGGTCATCCACTCATACTGAAACAATAGCAGACAGTCTGAGAACAGCATCCAGCATCATTGCTAGAGTTCAGGAACTGTGTTCCTATCACATGCCTTGGTTTTAAGAGGTTTAAAAAAATGGCATTAAGTGCACTTGCTTTAGGCCAAATTTGTGGCTGAAAGGAACCAATTCAGGAGGAAACATGCTGAACAAATTAACTCTCTTCCAGTATTTTACTTAACCATTTTAATTAATGTGAACATTGAAAAGTGAAAAGTCAGCTAGTTAGGATTGTTTATTCTGAGCTTGCAACTTAATGGGAAGGGTCAATTACAGAGCCATAAGCAAAAAAATATGTGCATGTGTGAATAATGTAAAACTATTAAGTGGTCCCTTCATAGAATCATCATTGAATATCTTTTGCTTTTATATTTTGAATGAAACTTGGTAACTGATTTGTCCACACCATTTACTTGCTCAGGAGGTAAAAACCTCTAAGTTTTTACCAAGCTTGTGTGCTTGAAGTTGAGAAGATTGATAAACCAGATCTTTCAGACAACAAAAAGGAATGAGTCATTTGCACAAAGAAAGCATAGAAGAGGAAGAATGAAAACAGGTCACAATACAATCACAGACCATTGACTGTAGAACTATAAACTGATTTTTCTGTTGGCACTCTAAATATCCACAAACCTATTACTTGTAAGCATGTTTTAAAAGACTAAGAATTCACACTGTATTCTTCTCAGAAGAATACATTGTCTCTTTGTTATTTTCAGACTTTTATTCCTTGTATTTATAAGTATATGTAACACCAGAGTTCAAGTTTCAGGCCTTCGTCTGCAAGATAGAATTCACCAGCTAACAGCACCTTTTACATATGTATTTCCAGGATCAGGTCCTTCTTTATGGTTATTGATGCTTTCAGTCAACAATAACACTTGCAGATTTATAAAATTATAAAAGAAATTATAAAAGCAATATACAATAAAATTAATGAGTTACATATAAAATTTATATGTTCACCTTGACAATTACTGAGATTAATGTTAATGTGAAGTTTCCATATTACCGCATACAACACTATTCTTTATTACATCTTGAGAAATATATTTAAAGTCATTTTGTTAAATATTACATAACAAGAAAATCCTTTTAGCCCTTGTTTGCAATCTACACTTCACTTAGACATCTTAAAATCACAAAAGCCATCCACAGAGAGGGATTTAAAAATCATTACTTCAGAATACTTGTTTAATAGAAAGTGATGGCTTAAATGCTACAATATGTTCCTTGAATATCTTCACATTAAATGGTAATTGAACAAAAAGCTGCCTGGTCCTCTTCAAGGGCAAGTCCCACAAAGCTCCTCATTATCGTAATTTCCAATTTGGAAGCCAAACTAAATAACAAGAAGTAATTTGCCAAATAGAACTTCCTGCTCTTTTTCCCTTTATTCCTTAAACACCATTCAGGGGCTGAACCAGTCAAACACTTTTAGCTTCAAAACTGCAACTGAAAGAATTTAATTTGTGTCTCTCCACTGTGAACTTGTCAGGAGGCAGCAGTGATGCATACCATGTCCCGACACAACGGTTGCCCTTAAATACACAGAGAGCTCTCCATGTACTTGCTCTGCCTAAGGTTTCTTTTTTCTCATTCCCTTCTTTTTGCTTCCCTTCAAATACAGACACACACTTTTCCAAAATGTAAGACTTCTCATCAATGACTTCTGACATACGGAAATGTCCCACAAACAAAATTTTTTCTTCTGTGTTTGAGGACCTTTTAGAAAGTAAGGGCCACAGAATGATAAAAAAAAAAAAAAACACAAGAGTGGTCAGAAAAAAACAAGGTTCCACTCAGTCAATGAAAGCCACAGAGCCCAGATCACTCCAGAGATATTTACAGCTTCAAAACCAAGACCATATATGGATTCTGCTATGTGCTGTCCCAAGAATTCAAATTCTGACAAAAAATAATTAAATGTTTTTTCTTTTCTGAAGCTCATTTGAAATGCATACATGCAAGGACAAGTACAGGTGTACAGATGACGGTACAGTATAACAGTGATGCTCAGATCTAAGACAAAGACTTAGAGTACACTATGGTCCTATCACATAGGGATTCAGCATTCCTGCAAGCCTTTCAAATTGGGATTTTGCTGTTTGTTTTTTTCTGACCCAAGTGGTCAGTGAGCTCACATGCCCTAACTGCAAAGGAGGCAGAAGGAAAGAGATAGAAATGGAAAACGCTTTAACAGACTTAAGCTTGAAACTGTCACATATATTATTTCTTCTTATAGACAATGCAGAAAAAATACAAGAGGACACATGCATTTGTGGTATGTTTCCTGATTATAAAGGTCTATGAGGAATGATAACAAAAATGCAAACCTAAGGGATGCATGCAACTCTGAGTACACAGCAGCAATTGTGACTTACACTGATATATCCAAGGCAGGTTTAAGTTAGACAGCATGAAGGAACTGAATACTCAGTGTGGGCAAAAAAATTTATATGGGAAGTCTGAACCCAAGTTCTTTGAGTCAAAGACTTCACATTCAACTCAGGTATGCACCTGAGCAAGGTACATACTTCTTATGCTGAAGTACCAGCGAACTGCTGTTGAGAAGCTTTCTTGGTCCACACAAATTAGAAAAGACAAAGGGAAGAAGTGAGAGAGAATAAACACCTCCATATACTGTTACACTTAGCATGCATTAGTAGCCCTACATCTTGATAATTTCAGCACTAAAGTCTTCTCCAACATGGGAACTGCTGTTTTCTAGGTACATGCATCTTGTCTGACCAAACAGATTTTGTGGTTTTTAACACTGAGCATAAAGCTCAGTACTTTTGCTGCACAGTTCAGTCAACACTTTTCTTCTCTATTTAACCCTCACAGAGTACAGCAAGCATGTGGGTAACAATCTATTGCCTAGCAATCATACCTAATATGTAAGTCTTGGCTATATACAGTGAAGTCTGAAATAGAGATACGGTGAGCCACTAGGGAAAAGGGTTTGTAATAAAGCACTACAACACTTTAAAAAAAAATAAAAAAAAGCATCTTTGTCAGTTAAATTCTACATCCAGTCTGCTGGGAAGAGGCAAACCAGAAAAGGAAGCACAAAAAAAAAAAGCCAAGTATGAACAAGATCATTTAACTGGTTTACAAGATGATAAAATATCATGAAATCATATCCATTAAATGATATTCTATATATATTATAAGCTGCAATCTTGTTTATATATGGATTCTGGTGGGAAAGATGAAATATAGCCTCTGGTCATCTCAAACTAGAGCTTAATATGAAAAAGGGTGAAAAACAAAGGTTCATTCATAGACCATCAAGATAATATAACTATATACTTCAAGATCAATCTTTCTGTGCGTACTTTGAGAATTGGCTTACCCCAGTGCAGTTCTAATACCAAAAATAATAAAATAAAAATTGTTAGGCTTCTTGAATTTCAGAAGTCCTTGGCAGTTCTCCTCAACTCAGTAATCAACTAATACCTCTTAAAGGTTCTTCTGAGACAACTAAAAATCCCATTTTCTTAGTCCTCAAGGAGTTATGGCCCAGTCTTTAAGAATGGGCAAGACCCAGGAATGAATCTATGAAACAGTACTTTGTTTTGCAAGAAGAAAAATATATATACTTGAAGAAACATCTTTGTAACTTTTTAATTTATTTTAACAGTATGCCTCAGAAATAATTTAGTTCAAAAATAGAATGCTCAGGGGAAATGAAATTAAATGCTAAAAAAAAATAAATAAATATACAACTTCTGTAAGTCTACACTAAACCTCCAAGGAGCAATCTTTGCAATATGTTAAAGTCACAGAGAAATATATAAATGCTTATATTAATATTCACTTGAAGCAATATTCCATTATGCAGTCTCTATTACTATTATCTAGAGATCTCAAAGCACATTATCAGCTATGGTAATATCCGAGTTCCATAAGACACAGGCATTACTACACCAATTTTAAAGATAGGTAAAATGATGACACTGATACTGATTTTTCTATTTCCTTTCTAAAGAAAAGTAATTGAATATGGTCTCATGCCCCAAAAACAAGTGTTTGCCAAGCAGCATATCAAGGGAAGCAGCAGACAAAGTTCCTTAAACCTCATTACTAGATTTGGAAATGCCAAAAAAAGAACGCAGTAATGGCTATTTTCTAAGCTGCATGCTGTTCAGCTTCTTAACAGGTATCATTAATTTCACTTTTAAACTACTTTGCTGTCACATAACCCTGTATCTTTCAGAACCCTTTGCCATTATGAATATCAGACAGGACGCAAAGCTGCTCATAGCAACTTACTCATCAACTAATTCAGTTTTGAATTCTGTCAGGCTGTAAAATTCTTCCTACCTACAGAAACAGGAAGTTTTTTAAAAAGCAAACACATCTTAATCTTCCATCCCTACAACATCTTTTTTATGGTCAACTATGATTTAGACACAAAACACAAATATTTGAAGCCCAAATCAGTACTCCTCCAACTCTCTCTACCCAATTGCAAGTGTGATGAGAATACTCAAGGCACTATTTTTGTGACTCGTGCCTGCAGTTCATTTGGCTGATGTAAATACACAGTAATAATCTGGGCTCACAAGAGGGCTGTGAGACCAATTAAGAGCACATTCAAAATACCGTAGCAATAAAGTTATAAAATTAAACAAACATTAGAACACCATGCTATCAAATGTGAACTGCTTTACACCGCCAAGGGGCAAGGTCATGTATTCCCACAGTCTGCTCTAAACCCTGAGCCAGTCTGTCCCTCATCCCATGCTTGGGCAAAAAGAAGGAATCCAAAGAAGAATGTGGCCACCAATGCACTGCCCTCCCTTTGCTGAACCTCAGAGAAACATCTCTTTGGGTGGTCCATATGCACTGGTCTTTACTTCTGGGGATGGTGCACACCAGGAAAACTCATGAGAGGAAATGGGAGGAAGTAGGTTGCTACAAAACAGCCCTTCATGACTATTGTGCATTCCTGGTATCAAGGCTATTTCTGCAGTAAGTTGCATGGAGAAAATTACTTACAAACACAAAGGCTCTGTCACACTAGTACAGCCTTTTGGTTTTTACACAGAATATATAGCCCACTATAATATTTTATTGTATCAATTAAAAATGTTCTCTGGAAAACTCATAATATGGTGTATAAACACTAAAAATACATAGCAATACATTTACATATGGAATAATATTCAGTCTTCTCTGTCTTTTACTGTGTCAAAATGATTTAGCGGTCCTATTCCTCAAGAACACCTGTTAGCCTCACAAAACCCACAATCATAATTGGCAGTTTACTGGCAGCCTGAGCACAGACACCAATGACTGGCATGAGGAATGAACTGCCCTCGGAGTCCTGGAAAGCATCATTCTGCAACGGGGCTGAGGCAGATTGGCAGGAGCTGCCTGCATTAAATCTATTCTGCCAATGACTATTCCTATTCAATAAAAGCTATTAAGCAAACACAGAAATATAGTTCTGCTCAAGGAATCACACATGAACAAAGTAAACAGCTGTTGACTCCAGTAAACTTCAAGCAAATGTGTCCAGGTCCTATCCTAGCTCATTGTAATTCAATTTCAGCAGAGCCAAAGGCATGCTATATGAACAGATAGTGGGAGATGTCCACAGAGGGCACCCAACTTAGTTATATTCACACCTGCTCAGAAAACTACAGCCTGTTAAGGCCCACTGTCTGTCCCACTTTGCACAGCAAAACTAGAACTGCCACTGGCTCCTCATGCTCATGCAGTTCCTACATCTTCATCAATTTAATACAAAGACAATGACAAGCTGATGAGACAGGATCTTTGGGATATTTACTTTAGGAACCATGGAAAGCAGATGTTTCGCTGTTACCACAGCCGTTCAAATATAAATATCGACAGGTACTACATTAAAGCACCTATGACTCAAGAACAATTTCTGCAGGTGATTAATACTGTATTTGGAAAATAGTCTTAACTTAGTACTAAGTCATATTCAGCCAGCATTTTTAAAGTAATTAGGTTATTCAGCATTTAATTAGGAAATATTCTACAAGGTAACCTATTTTCTTCCATATATGATGATTTTCTCCATCTAGCATTTAAAAATAATGGTCCATGCTTTGAAGCATATTTGTTTTATAGTACAGAAAATGTTCACTATAAAGCACAATTACCATATATGTAAAACTGGCTGCAAAATAATGACTTGTAATTAAGAAATCATTTTAATAATGAGCTTAATGGAAAATTCATTAGCCTCACTGTTTATTTTGGCAATACCCTAGAGATGCTGTTCCACTGGGATAAAGGTTAAATTAGTTGGGACTCCTTGAACTTCATAGACTTCACATTATGCACTGAAGAACAAAACAAAGAATCCCTCTAGCTTCAGTAATGCAGGAATTAATAATTGTAGCAAATACATAGGAGAGCAGATCAAGTACCACTTTGAAATAATTGACATCCCACCGCTGTTACTATTAAAATACTAAAGCACTACTTTTAAACTCTATAATTTAGTCTATAATTTAATTCTTAAATGAAGTGTTTCTATCTCCTGCTGCACTTCCCAGCACTAGAATTGGAAAGCCAATTGTTAGAATTAGAAACATTTAATCAAAATAAAAAATCTAAATTACATGCCTGATTCAAAACTCAACATAAATAAAACTGAGTCATTTGCAACTGTTACTTCACCTGAAATATTATTTTTAATGCCCTAACATGTACAAATGTATGTAGCTATTTCTCAATAGCTTCTCTCTGCAGAATCTATGCACCAATGGTGCCTCTATTTATACTTATTTGGCCTACAGAAAATGAAAGGTCACCCAGAAAAATGTAACATCCAGAAAGAATTCTTTTGATACAGAAATGTTTGCATTTGAAGGAATTCAACATGCCTCATTAGTGTCCAAAAATTTACACTGCCTCTACTGACAGAGCAACCTGAGAATAGGCTTGAAGTAATCCTTCAGTAGTTTGGTGATGCTGCCACTGGATGAGATACTCTGCAATGTCTGGACCTTCACTTCCTCAGCTACCTGATAACTAATTCCATTATGGAAAAGCAAGATGTAAGTCTGACTACCCACCCTCCAATGGAGGCTAACGCAGTTGTCCTCCATCAATATGAGGAACTCCTCTAATTGCTTTTCTCATCGGTGGCTCTGATCTAACACCTATCATTAAGGACTGAATTAAGAAAGACTACTGGATATAGCTAAAAAAGGAAACAGCCTCAACAGATTTTCATTTCCAATGAAAACGGAAAAAAACTAGCACTTGAACAATTTAAACAAGATTGGACATGTACTTAAAGAACAATCCAACCTGAGAATGAGAGCACACACAATAAACTTCTGAGGCTTTTCTGGTCTTTTCTTCCTACAATCTCCAATCAGAAACTAATACAGTGTGATGACATTTAATAAAAACCTAAGACCACACTTTACAGGTTTTGATGATGCTATCAGAGGCAACAGGTTGGGCAATTCACAATAAAATGTAGCAGTACCTGTAAAATTAAAACCTTTCAGGAAAAACACAGTGGCAGAATTTTCTACTCAAAGTAAAAAAAAATAAAAAAGAAAAAAAAGAAAAAAAAGGGGGGGGGTGGGGGTGCTAATCAAAATTTACACTACAAAAAGACTCTTGAAGCAATTTCTTATGTACTGAGTCTACTGGCCTGCTCGGCTTTTTTGTTTTCTTTCAAAATGTAACCACCAAGGCATTCTAAAAAGGCAAGGTTGCCTGTACAGCATGTCTGACCTCCACATCTAACCCTTAGCCTACTGGGAAAAGCAGCACATTCCAAACCCCCATTTATCACTCATTTTAGCTGTCATAAATTACTTTCAGTGCTACAAAACAACAGGTTATAATCCAGTAAAAGATTAGAACTCCAGAAATTTTATTCAGGCAAAGTTATCAATTTTAAACACCCTACAAGCCCTCCAGATCTGCTCATTATAAGAGCTGGTCTCAACAGCTGTAATTCATAAGTGAGATGACTTTGTTGTAGAGAAAAACAAAGCAGCATTTGGTAGCAAATTTTGATCCTATGTGAACAGTGTCGTAAGGGTTAACAGGATATGTCTAAACAATGCATTTTATGACCCTGTCTGCTCTTCATGCTGTTACTCTAGTTTTATTAACATATTCTGAAGTACTGAAAGACCGTCTATAGAAATTCCAGATTTAAATTCTACTCTCAGCTCTCATTTTCCACACCAAGAGTAACTCCACCAGTTTTCCTTCAAGTGATCCTGAAACTGCATAATAATTAAGAGTCCTAATTCTAGATCTATTCACCTAAGATACATTAGTCTAATGTTTTACAGTGTAACATTACTTTTGTTCATATTATCCTGAAGCAATTATGCTTAGAATGGCAGTATAATAGTAATAGGGGTAAAATAGGAAAAAAGTACAAGTATTCTTCTACCATATGAGATCAAATGAAAGCATTTACAAATTCCAGAGAACTATCCACTTGCCACCCCTTCTGTTTGCTGTTTCATTTTCACACCCACCCACCCACCCCCAATTGTATTAAAAAACAAAAACAAAACAAAACCAAAAAGCATATTTTATATCATCTCACCAAACGGACAAACACACCCTTCTATTTAAGGTAAGAAAACAGTGCATAGGAAAGTAAACACAAGTCCAGCAGATGCACTGTCAGAGTAAGAAATTTTACAGGGGTTACATTTAAGAGGAATTAGAAGTGCATAAAAGGAAGCATTTAGACATTGCTGTTTAGCACACTGGTTAACCTAGTGTGTAGTGTGTAGGTGTCAACTGAAACAGAAAGATAAAGAAACTTTCTGAAAGGGTTTGTTTGTTCCAGATAAAAGCAAAGACCTTTAAAGACACAGCTTTTCAAGTGGGCTTCCCAGGACTAAAACATGGATAAAGCGTATCTTCATTTCCACTGACTCTTCACCTCTCACCCCACTCCTTCCACTCTCTTTCCTCCAAGGGAACACCAAAAACTCTAGCAAATAGAAGCATAACCTGCAACTATTTAATGCAAATTTTATTCAGGAAGGCATCTTCATGCATCTGCGATCCATCTCCAAGCACCTTGAAGTTGTACTTTACCACATTCCTATGCTAATGTGAAGTATCACAGGTTCAGAGATAGCTCTAGGCATAAATGCAATTATCTGAAACAGAATCTTTGCCAGTAACGCCACAGCAATTATCATGACATAGAGATGCATTAAGTTGGCCTACAAAAGACAAGACAGAATTTTGCAGTTCCCATACAACTGCAGACTCCATATTGTAAACAAGTAACAGACAAAAAAGTGTATAAAATTCATTATAAGCCCTGTTATCCAGCTCCTGATCAACAAGGAAATACTGTTCAAATGAAAGAAATTTGATATATTACCAGGCCACTGTATGACCATAGCTCTTGAAGCAAGGCTAACTCACATTATACTGCAGACACAGTGAGAAATATGCTTGAGAAGTTAGTATAATCATTCCTTGCCTTAACATTTTATCCCCCTAAAATATGAGCTTTTCCTACAGGGTCTGAGACTATATGTGGGTAATTCTGCATCAGTAGCTCTTGCTTAGGAACACTTCAAGAGAATAGAGCCCTGCCTACACCACCTCCTGTATTTACAACAAAAACATACAAACTGTCGATAAAGTATGCAGAATGCCTCTTTTAAGGAACGTTGGCCTTGTTAGATAAACAAATAATTTAAGCATTCTCAAATGGTGCAGTGAAAAGACTAGGTTTAAAACCAAACCTATTTATTATATCACAACCTTAGCTAACCACTGAAATTCTGCTGAACTCTGATGAATCTTACAGATTGCATTTTTTTTCTTTTTCCAATCTTTTCTGATCCAATTATAGGAAATAGTTTCCTGTAAGAGTAGCACACACTGCAAGAGTATTCAAAGAAGTAAACCTTCTGTCAATTCCCATATCAATCATGAATCTGTAATCCTCTGATGTGTTCTTAGGTGTTGACCAGCATCTTTTTCTCCAGAAGGTGCTGTACCAGAATGCCAACATTTCAAGGGGTTTGTTATTCCAAAGTTCAAAGCTCTTTCTATGGCAGATTTTTGCTTCCAGTAAAGCTGAAACAGTTCTTCAATATTACACCACTGGTTGGCACAAGATGAATATCCAGACACAATTTTCTCTTTTATGGAGAAAAGTATCAGTTTAATAAGTTAGTGAATGCAAATTACAATAGATCATACATTCCACATTCTTACCTGAAATGCTGGTATTTCTCTAGCTTTTTATTCTTGAATATCATCAGTAAATTCCCAATGTGACCAACTATGACACTCATATCTATTTCACTTCACAGGCTACTATTCTATATACCAAATTATGAAATTATGATTGTGCAACTTCTTATACTAACGTTGATTTCTGCTGACTTAAAGGTATAGAATCTGGTGGCTATGGTGGGAAAGAGTAGCCCTAGATTGCTGACAAAAAAAAAGTTCAATGAGCATAACAATGAGCAATCCTACTTATTGTACTGCAAACATTAGACAAGGCCTCCAACACCTGATGTGAAAGGAAAAGTGTTACCTAGAACCTATCACCAGAGTGATAACATAAGGGTCAACATGACTATCTGTTAGCCTGTGTCTGTTAGCTCTTGTGGTCAGCAGTTCTGGTTCTTGTCTTCGGGCACTAGGGTCATTCCACACAGCAGGAAGAGAATATCCACTGTCAGGGGTGCAAAGTCAGCATCCTCCTCTGTGCCCTGCTGAGCAGCTTCATAATAAAGAGGGGAAGACAACAGCACTGAGCACTGCTCTACTGCACAGGCTTAGTGCTCATTTATCTTCCCTTTTGGCATTTACAGGGTGCTTTAAACAGACAGTAAAAAACATCATACTGGTGTCCTAATCAGCAGGGATGTCTGACTTTTCTGACTGTATTTATGTACCCTCACACTGCTTCTCTTTCTTGCATGCTCTACTTTCAGTATATCCAAAGAAAGCCCAGTCTTTTCCTCCTCTCTGAAGCTCCAGACTTGATAACAAGTAGGTGTTTGGGTTTTATTCCATTTTAAAGTGGGATATAAAGCAGGGCTGCAAGCAACACTAGGGAAGATCTAAGCAATGACTTCTTTTTCTCACAGTTGCCAAGGAATCAAAAGAAGCAGCTGCAAGTGAAAAGGGAAGAAGCAACTACGGAGTATGCAGCAGACCATCAGTAACCCACTACGCAAAATCTGAGAGCAAATTACAGAATAAGCATTAGAATTGATTACTTATTATTTCAGTAACTGTAAGTTAACAATCTAGTATTATTACAGTTAGATATTACTATAGAAGGTTGTCACCTCTTCAATTTGATTTTAAGGGTGCAAGAGCCATACGAGATATCCTAGAAGGCAGACAAAAACGTAAGTGAAATCAATGTCACTGGGGCAGCTTCACACAAGCAAGGCAATTCACAGTTCAAATTCAAAAGAAAATTATAAGGCTAAACCAGACAAGTAACATTTTTTGTGGCAGAAATCTTGACGAGTAGTTGTCGGATCCCATTACTCTTTTAGTTTCACTTATTGATGGAAATCAGAAATTAATGTGATTTTATTTCAGGCTGATGGGTAGAAAATGGGATGAATATAAATCTCAGTTTCTTCTTTGTAAAGAAGGCAGAGCAGCATAGCCTGCATCAAGTGCCTCTGACATCACCAGCAAAAACCTCTATCCATCTTAAAGGAAGCAACATCAGGCTCATTGCTAATCAATTCCTTTTACAGAGATGTAAGCAGACTTAGCACCAAGGGTCCTGGATGTATTTAATTATAGGAATGAAAATGTGGCAGAAGTAAAAGTACATATCTGCAATCATGCTCTTCCTATTTCGTATGCTGATACAACTCAACAAAGTCAGTAGAGCTGAGGTGAGAAAGAAAACGTATGTCAGAACATAAGAATAATCTTGAGCAATTTGAAGAAATCTTAAGGATTCCAAACTAGTTGGTTTGTTTTAATCCAGGGGATTAAAATGCTCCTTAAACCACTTTTCAAACCAAAAGGTGTCCTTGTTTCTTTTTAAAGGTTGCAGAGAATGTAATATAGCTCCTCTTGAGAGACAACAAAAATAGAACACACATTCATACAGTCTGCTTGGACCAGAACCATTAACAAAGGTGACATTTTAAACCATGTACAATTATCTCTTTACATATTAAACTCATATGTTCAGCTGACAGAACGTCAAGCATTATGGGATGCTTTTTTATTGTGATGTTTGTGACATGGTGTTCATCCATATTATCAACAAACCTGTGAAACCCAAGCTTTACTACTCCAGCTGCCTTTTACATGCACAGCACGAGTGGTCATTGGCACAAGAAAGTATTGAGCTGGCACCAGGCACACAGCCATATAGCCAACACTGACATACACCGAGTTTAAATAGTGCCATACCATTCTCAACACTGCAGCGCCAGTATCAAAGGCATGGACATAATTGAAATGCCATAGTCTATGTCTCTAAAGCTTCTGCATACCTCTATATAAAATTACAGTTATGTTGACAAGCCACCTGTTAGGCTGAAGAAAAACTGTGTAACATTGTGCCCTTGTGAGGCCACCTTTTACTGCATGTCCTCATGACATTTTTCCTTTTCCCCAGCACACCAGTCCTGGCGTGTGAATCACCATGGCTTTGTGTTTAGGGCTGGGCAGAGTCAGGCAATGCTTGCTGGAACCCTGCAATGGCCCTGGCTCGAGAGGCATGCTGCCTTGCTCAGCTGGGGCACGCTCCCTGATAACCTGCAGGTCCTGTCACCAATCCAAGCACCACCACGTGCTCTCCCAGAAGCACCAAATCTCAGTTTTGCTGAAATGGGACAAAATAATGGGGGCTGAAAGGAAAGAGGTTCCTTACTATAATAGTGGCTCTATGGGAAAAGAAGCTTCTCATAAAATTCACAGACCTTATGTCACATTACTGAGTTGGAGGATGGGATGTGGGGATGGCTAAGACAAAACTGTTTAATGATCCATGTCTATGACTAAGGATTTTGATTTTTAATTTTTCAGATTCTTATGTGTCGAAGCCGCTCTCATTGATAGGCAGGGTGTATAGCTGTTGAAAATACTGAGGTTTAATGTTCTATAATTGCTTTTCAGTATTCTCAAATACCACTGTAGCATTGCTCTCATAGAAGACTGGGATTCCAAAAAGTGATTTGGGAGACAATTATCAGATGATAACTGTAACACAGGAGACAATTTCCATGAAACTCCTTGATTTAATTCACTAGCATTTTAAAGTTTAATAGCAATGTTGTAGAGCATAAAAATCCGTATGTTGATAACATGTGCTTTCTGATCTTCAGATACTTAGATTAGTTGTCTTACTGTTTCCTTTTTACAAAGGTAATTCAGAGTTTCTGTTAGCCATCTTGGACACCATATCGAGTGTTCTTGCTCCCCTTATTTGCAGTTTAAGAAGAGAATATCAGAATTACAATCTTTTTCATTTTGTGCACAAACTTCAGTGCCAGTTCGGAGAAATCCTTTTTAAGTGCTGCAGGGCAGTTTAATTCTACAGCAACACAGGTTTTTACTCTCATACAAAGACTTCCAGCTAAGCTAACAATTGTAGTAGTAGCTTTTTTGCAGTATGAACACCTGTTCACTACAAACTGAAGTAAGACAGGCTACTCATTTCACATAAACCACCAGCTGTTAGATGGTACCAGGATTCAGTGACTACTGACCTGGGATAGATTTGAACTGGTGACCCAAGAGTGGAAGACTGTATATCCAATTACGAACCCACATTTAAAAAAAAATAACTTGCACTTTTTAATTACATTTTCATCTCAAATATCTCTGTTTTAACAAATGGCTCTCATTTCAAAGAAATGTGGGCATACCTAGCAATTTTGCTCTTTTTAAATAGTGGATTTAATTTTACACACACTTGATTGCATTATAGGGTTAAGAGACTATTTGTAAATAGCTATGAACCTGACTTCCTAGCTGTCTCTCAGTGTACATGTAATAAAAACGTAAAAGTCCTACAAAGTCTATGCCTAGAACAGAATGAGGTTTACAATTCCTTTGCAGTAGATGAACTGCATTACAGAAGAATGTATTCAAGCACAACTGAGGTGTGTTCAGCAAATCCAAGCAGTTAGAAGACATGGTATCTGGTAATAAGTATTAGCAGATGGCTGCTATTAAATATGCAGAACCAAAAAAGACTACTACTATAAAGAACTAGGAATAAGTTGATCTGAAGAGCAGAGAAACATCTTGAGAGACATAACAGAGATGGAAGGATGATAACGTTTAAGTCCTGGAGTGCTAGTACTGTTCTCACTGGTTTTGTGACAAAAGAAACATGGTAGCTCCACTGTGTAGGATGCCTGTGTTCAGTGGAGAATGAAGGAGAAGAGGAAAAGTTTGGCTATCTTTTGGAGATACTTGGATTTATCTTGGGTTTATCTTTTGTGCAAGCTAGATATAACCTAAGCCTTACGCAAAATATTATGGTTGCACTTCAACTTTGGTGGTTCCACTCATAGAACAAAAGTCAATGCAGGAGACTTCAAGTCTGATTTTGAGTCCATAAGAACATAGAAGTGAAAACACTGTGAACACGTAACTTTTTCAGGAATAAGGAAACTACAGACAGAATTATTAGACTGTAGTATTACAGGTTTACTGAACTTAGGGTCTTCTCAGGTAAAATGTTTCTGAATAGGTTCAAGTGTTCCACCTTGCTAGGGTGGAAGGACCATCCAATGCAACCTTCTTTGAAACCTAGGAGAAGACAAACATTTGATGTAGTGCATTTTAACCACTAGAGCATTAAAAATTATGAGGTACAACATGGCAACATTGTGTCATTAGTATTATGATGATGGTACAAGTGAGGAACTTCTGAACAGACAGGGCATTAGAGTACTGGAGAAGCTCACTGACAGAGAATGTGGTCAGGTAGGCCTGAGAACAGTCTACAAGAGAAACAGCAGCAGAAGAGAAGCTATAAGCAGCAGACTGTTATGAGGGAAAGCTATAAAACTAAAGATCACAAAATAAAGCCCAAAGAAAAAAACCAAAACAAATATGGACCTTCCACATGCAGAAAGCAGCTCATGCACCCTTGTGTTTGAGGAATGACCAGATTCAGTTATTATGAAAGTTTCTTTCAAATGCTACATAATGCAAACATATTATGCACAGAATAAATTGTAGCAGTCATTGAGTTAGAATATTTTGGGGATATAAAAGTGCTACCAGAGTGACTTCATGGCTTCTTGTGGAAAACACCAAAAAACAGCAACTTGGGTCTAAGCTGATTCAGAATTCTGATTTAGATACACCTGCAAAAGGAAATTCTGGTATTGCTCAGGGAGAGCTTTCAGTTCACCGTTAACTGCAAAGCACTGGATTAGTGTGTGAAAAAAATGAAAGCTCTTTCCCCTTGATTCTTTAAACATCCTTTTACATTTACAGCATCCCACAAATGCTGATGACTGCCCTTAATCACAAGATTTATACTTGGATTAAAGAAAAATCACGATATTGATTTGTATTCTGTCTCACTTGAACGTAACTCCAAAGACTGCTCTGTATCTTGAATCAGATATAATAGGAGAAACTTGTGTATTCATCGTACAAAATCATTAGTTTTTCTGTAAAGCACAGATTAAAAATTGCTAGATATTGGATAGGAGCCTGGGTCTAGCCTATCTGCATAAAACTTTCGTCACAAGAGTATGCACAAATCACTTTCACACACTCATTACACTGTCCTTCTGACTTGTGCAGGCTTCACTGGAGTAAAAATAGTACTAATTTGTTCTTGTCAGAGACACAAACAGATGTGAAGTGAAAGCCAGTCAGGTCACCTAATAAACTCACTGATTTATATGAGTATCTTTAAACAGTTGTATCAGAAAGTAGAGGTAGACAGTAATTCAAAAACAAGCTTGCAAGGTTATTTGAAACATTAGAATATGCCAACTGATTCAAAAGCACATAAACATATAAAGACACAAATTTTACAAATGTGTACATACACCTTGGAAAATCTGGTTTTATGCTTCAAAGAACCCAATGTTACACATTGTCTGCAGCCTATTTTCCTGCAAAATTGATTTTCTCCTAGCACAGCCTGACAACTAAACTACAGGGGAAAAAAAAAGGCTTTGTGAGTATCTGAAGGTAATGAAATGCAGCTCCTTTCTGAAAGGAAAACTTGCATTTGAAATAACAACTTGCATCGTGCTGAGGCAATTCACAGGTGACAAGATATTGTATTAGCTGCCCAATGAGTATAAGTTAAACAACAATTCAATCTTACCTATCAGCCAATTGCTGTAAAGGGAATAAAAGGACAAGCCACACAGAAATGAAACTGCACGCAACAGTGGAGTTGTAGGACCAGAATCAGGAGCATATGGTGCACCAGCCATGAGTGCATGCAGCTAGCGCTCACTCCATGTCTTAAGAGAGGCATGTCTGGAACTGACCATGCACATAGGACACTGGCAGTTGGTGGCAGAGTTTGTGCTGTCCACCATTGGTTGACAGCACTTCTACTTATATGTTTAACAGTTCCCTCTTCCTCTACATGGCCAGCACAGCACATTTTACACAGGGCAGTAAGATACAGTTTTACAACACATTTCTAACACTGCTGCTGCAAAGCTCCCACATTACTTCATTCAGGATTTGACTTGACAAACTATAAATATTTATTAGAAAGTTCCATACTGAGAACATGATGATAGGCATGCATATGATACAGGAAATTAGAGATCATCTAATCAACCTTGGGAAGATGACTCAAAATCTTGAGCTTCTTTTTCCTCCCACCATATGTTTCTATCAGTCAGCAGCTTAAACAGAAAAAAAACCACATGAAGCTAGGTATCTTGAATACAAGTTCATAAGCAAAGAGTATTTGACATTTTTTCTTTAAAAACATCAATATTGTATGACTAATATCCCTCTTTTAATATCTATTACTGAAATCAAACATTGGAATAAAGCTATTAGGATGACTACACCACATTTGATTATATAGATATGCTTATATACAGATATGCATGCATATGTAAAACTAAGTATTGTTAATCGCATGATTCAGAAAAGTTTTTCAATTATTATATTTAAATTTTTAGGGGGTCAGAGTCTCAAAACAAACTCAAACCCAAAACTGTACACAATATGAATTGTTAAGGGAATTTTCTCTCTGTACCATACTTGTACCGAATGCAAAGCAACTGCCAAACAATATGTCATTTAGAAAACTCTAGGTTCATTCACATGACAGGCAAACTCATTTGGCTTACATTGTTGATTCAGCTTATAAGTGCAGGCCCAGCCACCACCTGTATGTTCCTATGAATCTGAAGCTTACCCATCAGTACAAGCTTGCCACGTTTCCTATAATTAGGAGGGTGGCCGTTTGTTAACCCAATGTCAACTTACACACTGGGCCAGTAGGCAAGCAAGAGGAGACATGTGACCTTCTCATTGACCTGAATGACTGCATGATGACCTCTGTGGTCCAGCCTGCAAAGGGAAGGGAGCACTTTAAAATGGTCATTATGATTAATGCTTTTCCCAGAGCAGGCCAAAGGAGTAATTGCTCAAACAAAAAAAACCCTGGCCCCAAATAGTTAGCTTTATTACCTGCAAGTATCAGATATCTTTTCAACTGCTAATCCTCTTTGCTCTAGCTGGGAATTACATGGAATCTTTTTTTGATTTATATTGTAGTAATTCGAATTAAGCTTCTCAGAATAAAAGTGTACATAATTAAAAAACATTCCATATGCAAAGCAAAGATGTCTTTCATAACTGTTACACTGAACTTCAGTCCCAGCTCGTGAGCTTTGCTTGCAGCATCGCAGTATCACTTGCAAAATCTTGATTACCAAGGAAGATATTTCAGAAGAAGAGGGAATTAACAAGATGAAATTGTTAGAAGATTATGCATGCTTTTTCAAGTTCTTCTTGAGTGAGACAATTGTCTCTTATTGTTTTGAGCATATTAGCAATCTGCTCTGTCAGCCCAAGAACACTTGCCATGCCAAAAATTAAACAATTCAGCATTATGAATTACCAACTTCTAACACAAAGTAGGCAAAGTTACATATATTGTTGCTCCCAAGTTCACAGCACAAAGGAGCTATCAATATCTTCTTGACCGGGCACTGCTAATGTTACCATTAAGTGAAATGTTGGCAAGATCACCCTATTTGCTTTTGTAACCTCTCTAATCTGCAAAGGGATGGCAAACATAAGAGGTAAAGCACTGAATATCCTAGTAAAGCACCGACTTTTCCTAACCACCAAAAGTTAACACATAATCATCAGACAACTGTGCAATTAACTGCAGAATTCATGTTGTATATTGGTGAAGAGAAGGTCACTCAGTTCTGAGACTTGAAATTACTGGCACTAAATTTGTATGGGGGGCTGTACTTTATATCTGCTGCATTTCAGTGCAAGGGACTTCAGAATCAGGCGTGATAAATCTACAGGGATTCCAGAAGTACTAGGCAGCAAATTAGCTAAGTAGCCTACAAAAGTAAAGCTTAACTGGCCACTAGGACCCGGTGAAACAAAGGCTGAAAATTATACATACTATGTAAAATAGTTTATTCATTTTTGGTTTCAGTTTTATTTAGTCTTGACTTGTAGTTATAGATAATATACAGAATATAGATAATATACAGAAAAGAGATATATAGTCCTCTAACTAAAGCAATAAATAACAAAAGAAGTCCTTGTATGTACTTACCTGCTTTGGAATGGAAAATGACATTTAGAAATCTAAACTCTTGAAATGCTAATGCAATTGTAACGTCTTTATGCATAATCACAAAAACTAAGCATGAAAATATTAAAGTGCAAATGTTTACTTGCTCTTACATGCATGTAAAAATTGCCATTTCTTTATTTTCAGAAAGATTTATTCATTATGTGATTTTCTTCCCCCTCCCCCATCAATTTTTTATCTCTGGACTATCTACAGAAAATCTTTGCTTAAAAGGTTCCCTTTCAGAATTGCTGCCCTTATCAACTGCTTTCCCTACCTTTATAAATGTTTAAACTCCTGACATTTTCTACTTCTTTTCTGCATCTGTAGTTCTAAACCCATCCATATGAATTGGTTCATATACTAAATTATAACTGCTCTATAAAAACTGGCTTCAGAGTGAACAAGAATGTCAGAATTGGTTTTAACAGCTATGAGTCATTACTGAGTACTAGTCTCTCAATCACCTGTTTTCTTATTTTTGGTGGACTGAGTTCCTATTCCCTGCTCCAAAGTGCTGAAAGCTCTTAAAATTCTCTCCTCCACAAAAAGGCCACAGTAGGAGGACTAGGAAGTAGTAGAAAACACATCTTACTCTGCTTTCCCTAGCACCATAAACTAGTCTTAGTTTTTCTTAAAACATTGAATTATATGATATTTCATTCCTCTTTCCCCCTCTGACATTTCCAGGTGAAGTATATATTGCTCATTTTGTGTATCAAGTTAGAGCAGTATGGCAACATATACATTTAACTCTTGCTGTGAGGAGTGAACACTGGCAAAATATGGCGATAAATCTGTACTTCCCTGTATTATACCCTTCTATCCCATCCCCCACCAAGTTTTAAGTATAAAGCATTCAAAGAACTGCTGACATGAAGACATTGTTATGAGCTTGCAGCCATCTAAGCTGAAAGCACCCTCCTGCTTCCCAGATTCTTACTTTTAGAATAACAGAAACAGTATCTCAAACAGAGCCTCTCTCTTAGTTACTTTCATTCTCCTAAGAGGTTTCTCAGTCACCTCCACCTAAACATTTACAGTTCTGTAAGTCCATATAAACCTTAAGAAAGACACATTCACTTAATGACACTAGTGACACTTAGCATCATTCTCTCCTCATTCACACTTACCATAATTCCACTCCAATAACTGAGATACCATTTCCAATTTTGCATGCAACCTTTTCAAACTCACTTCCATAAGACAGAATAAGGCTGAATGGGTTATGCCTTCAGTGTTTCCGTGATCTAGAGCCAGCACAATATCTAGTTCTATGTTCACACAGTCATTTGACATGTTCTTTTCACTTAAAATTACATTAAAAATATTTAAAATATTTAAAAATATTTTCTTGCTAAATTCCAGAAAACATGAGACCATTTCTATTATTATAACAATCAGCATCCAGTGTAGTCCTTTCAATTATGTAAATGAGCAACCCAATGTCCTTATCAGAAAATAAGCCTCTTCAAATTAAAAATAAAGCCTAAGGAATATAAAGCTTTATTGGAGACTAGGCTCAGTCATACCTCTTGAATGGTTTCAATCTATCTACTACTGATTTGCTTTAAATGTCTGCTGCACTTAACACCCATTCATTCATGTTGGCAAGGGATTTGCTTAAGAAAATATATTGATACCATTTCAATACCCTTCAGTAGGCAGATATTATTGACAGCATTTCATGTGAAACTTTACTAGCTCGGTGACAGAGATGCGCGGCGCTCAGTCATGAGCTTTATCACTCCATTCAAATTCAACATATGTTTATAAACAGACAGAAGCCATAGTGGCTGGGCACACAAGATCCAGCTGTGGAGCAAGGTTTTAAAAGCTTCTAAATCTGACATAACTGTTCTTGTAGTCCTGATTTTTATGTTTTCTCTAGAAATATTAGACATAAACTGTATGTCTCATAGCACTTTCAGAATTCAATATATTATTGAAGAGCTAAAGTCAGATTTAAGTTATTACTTCTATTAGATATATATTTTGTCTATGAAAAGAACATGCAAGTAGAATAGGAGAAAAATGACTTGCACTTCCTTCCTGTTTCCTATTCCTCTCCAAAGCCCTGGAGATTGAGTATGTACCTTTATTAGTTTCAGCCTGCTATATGCATGTTTTCAAATCACAGTGAACTCAGATTAAATTCAAATCTAGGTGAAACAGTGATGAAATACAAGATCTGAAAGCACTAGATTATTTACTCTCTTTTATTCTTATTTTGTCCGGGGGGGGGGGGGGGAGAGAAAAACTTTGCAAAATACAAAAAAAATTACTTTTTAGTAAAAAAACAAAGTTTAACAAAAAGAACATAACAGCGTAGAAGTTTATATTGTGTGTTCTCTAGGACAACCTCCATCTTCTTGTCCTATGTTCACACCATGCCTGGCAAAGTGCTGCTAGTCTATGACTAAAGTTTCTAAGGACTTCTAAAATACAAAAATAAAATCTATTAGGATTATTATTGATAACCTACAACCAACTAGATGGTGACTTTTTAACACTTTGAGAGAGACTGTGTATCTGAATGCTCAAAGAATAGCTAATGCATATTCCTGAATGCAGTGCCACCTCAGCCTGGATATGAGTCATTAAATTTGACCATAATTCCTTATTAGAACATACTACAGAAACATGTATTTATTTATAAATTGATGGAGAAGGGAGGTGAAAAAAAAAAGAATCAAAGAGACTGAAATTGTTTCTTGGGAATGACTGTTGGCATAATTTTAAAATACACTCTATTTATATTAAGCTCCAAGCTGTGCTAAAGGGTTTCAGTAGCATATATTGTATTCCCTGTTGGTAACAAATGTGTTTCACTTGGCACCACTGCTATATCAATTGCCACAGCCTCCATCCATCCATCACTAGCTAATTTTCAAAACCTGAAAGATTTTCTTTTAAATACAGCTGTAACTCATTAGCTTCTTTTTGCCAATCTAGTTGCAACACACTTCTTCAGTTCCTTCCGCCACACACACATACACACCTTTCTCACTGAATATCACCATCTTTATGTCTTCAGTTTGACTCTTAAATCAGTAAAATTATAGTGTCAGCATAACTCTTATCCTTTCTGTTCCTGGCTCTCAAATGATTAAGCTCTATTTTACCAATATGTTTGTCCTCTTGAATTTATTTGGGTTGTGTGTACCACAGCAGGGACAGAAGTGGCTATCTAATCAGAGCAGAAATTGGATGGGAAATCGGTACAGTGACCTTTTCCATCAAGCAATCTTTCTCACCATACATTTAGCAACAGACTGCACAGATTTATTGTTAGCTCACCACTCGGCCCTTGGAGTTGCCAACCTTATGTTGATGTGAAGTACATACTGACTACCATCTACAAGGAAGCCCATCTAGGCAGAGGCAAACATCAAAGACTCAGTTTACTGAACCTGCTCTATTTCTGTGGGGAAAAAAAAAAAAATTAGGTCTAAATTAATACTGAAAACAGGGACCATAAGATCATAGCCACACAGATACTCTCCTAGTAGAACACAGCCCCCAGCTACAGCCACAATTCATGAACAGAGTCAGCAGGATTACACAAAAAGCAATGTTTTATCTTTTTGACATATCTGCCACTACTGCAGAAGAGGGGGATGGCTGCAAACTGTAGCTTCTTTAGATGACCACTGTTCACAGACCATAAACTATTCAGAATCTGAATCTGTACAGAAAGACCTAGACTCTTGAGACCATGAGGAATCTTTAGTCCAAAGGTCTAAGTTTAGATTACTTCGCCCTTTCTTGAATTAATTTAGAAATTATAGCCAGACACAAGAAATAGTCTCATTACAATTTTTACAGTTCCCACAAAATGTCTGCAAAATGCTGTGAGCTTTTGTAACATCTATGACACATATAATGCCATGACATTACATAAAGGCTTAAAGAGCACTCATCTAGAACTGCAAATATGATTCACCCACTGTGAGTTAACCACAACAAACTATACACCATTAAATAATCTCTGAAGCTTTTGTTAATAAAGATTTTATTTTAAGTCTACCACCATATAATTTTTTCCATTCTCTTTTTCCATGGAGACAGAGAAAAACTGTACAGATGTAGACAGAGGACATGCAGGGTTACAGTGTGATGTGGCTCAGGAAAGCTGCCTGAGATCAGACTATGTTGTAACCTCTTAGTGTATTGATACAAAGAAGCAAGAATGAGCACTGGAAATCTCAGCATTTCCACTAATGCATCACAGTTAATAATACAACATCTATGATGTTTCTTGAGGATATTCAATCACTTAATGCATTTGACAGAATATTAATTATTCATCCTACATTTTCCATTTTCTTATGCTGTTCTTGGGTATAAACTTTTTGGATATTTTACACTTGTCCATTAAGTTGCTGTTAATCTTCTCTGCATTGTATATTTGCCAACTAACCCTAAATCACCATGTTGAACATGTATTTATAGCATATTCCTTTTACTTCAGAGTAAAATTTTCAACATCTAAATTGATTTTGCACTTGTTTGATTTACCCACTGGCACCAGAAGCTGACAATATACATCTGTAACATGTTTAGTGAACAGACACTTCCCATTCCCTGGAAACTGCCTGGTACTGCAAGAGCCACTTTCCAGGAGGGTGTTTTAGGAGGAAGGTAGGATGGGTCATTTTAATTGTTTCTACTCTTGATGGACCGTACAATATCAGGACTTCATGGCACATTCGCTTCTCATTATCACCAGCTATTCTTAGTATTTTTTGCATGCTTCTCCCAAAAGTATCTCCTCTTACAAGTTTCCCATCTTAGACCTCCAAACAGTCTGAAACTCCTATGTTTTTGGATTCTCCCCTTTCATTTTAATTATAACTTTATTTTAGGATTCTCTCAATTCCCCCAAGTCAAGACAATAGATGAGCTCATATTCTCTCAGACTGCTCCCTGATTCTCTTGGATATATTCCTATGCAGGAACAGAAACCTAGCACACAGAATCATAGAATCATGGAAGTTAGGGTTGGAAAGGACCTCAAGATCATCTAGTTCCAACACCCCTGCCATGGGCAGGGACACCTCACACTAAACCATATCACCCAAGGCTTCATCCAACCTGGCCTTGAACACTGCCAGGGATGGAGCATTCACAACCTCCTTGGGCAACCCATTCCACGCCTCATCACCCTAACAGTAAAGAATTTCTTCCTTATATCCAATCTAAACCTCCTCTGTTTAAGTTTCAACCCGTTACCCCTTCTCCTATCACTACAGTCCCTAATGAATAGTCCCTCACCAGCATCCCTGTAGGCCCCCTTCAGATACTGGAGGGCTGCTATGAGGTCTCCACGCAGCCTTCTCTTCTCCAGGCTGAACAGCCACAACTTTCTCAGCCTGTCTTCATATGGGAGGTGCTCCAGTACCCTCATCATCCTCGTGGCCTCCTCTGGACTTGTTCCAACAGTTCCATGTCCTTTTTATGTTGAGGACACCAGAACTGCACACAATACTCCAGGTGAGGTCTCACGAGAGCAGAGTAGAGGGACAGGATCACCTCTTTCGACCTGCTGGTCACGCTCCTTTTGGTGCAGCCCAGGATACGGTTGGCTTTCTGGGCTGTGAGCGCACACTGAAGCTGGCTCATGTTCAGTTTCTCATTGACCAACACCCCCAAGTCCCTCCCTGCAGGACTGCTCTGAATCTCTTCTCTGCCCAACCTGTAGCTGTGCCTGGGATTGCTCCAACCCAGGTGTAGGACCTTGCACTTGGCATGGTTAAACTTCATGAGGTTGGCATCAGCCCACCTCACAAGCATGTCAAGGTCCCTCTGGGTGGCATTCCTTCCCTCCAGTGTATCAACCAAATCAACACTAAATATAACTTACCACTACATATTATTTCATCTTGCTCATATTGATGTGTTAAAGATAAAACACATATATACAGGCACACATGTACCTGAAGCCACAAGTGGTAAACATGTAAGACTAAGCAGTAGTTTAACTCCACATCTGAATAGTGAAAGATACAGATTTGATTACCTCAATTAATACCAACTTGTTTTATCCTGAAGTAAAACTAAATGTGTTTATATTTTAAAGTCAAGACCAAGAAAAATATGTGATAGGACTGGGACAACAGTTCATGATTTTCCAGAGGAAAAAAAATGAAGGGATGAGGAAATTAGGTAAGCATTCTTTCATACATTTCCTGATGTTATTTTCATTATGGAGAAGTAAAATTGCATTTACTCCCCTGACAGAAAAGGTCAAATAATCTGATAAAATGCAGTTAATGCACTGAGAATGATTGATGCGTAAATGAAAAAGTCATGTTATTTTATGTAGCAAAACGTGTTCCCTCTTCTTTATTCTCTCCATATCCCTAACATATTTATGCTTAATACAACAAAGGGGCTTACAATGAAACTAAAGGTCAGAAGAGCCTTCTGAATTATGTACTCACATATCCATTAAAGATTTAGCCATCCACGACATTTTCATAATGGTAACACACCTCTTGTTATGTACTTGAAGTACTTAGTTCAACCACAGTATTGATTTTTAGCCTAAACCTTGTACTTCATAGGTACCCACACACCTATATTATAAATTTCATGCTTCTCTGAAAGCAGCAGCAGTAGATATTAGTAGCAACCATATGTACAATAAGACAAATACACCCATTGAACTTGCTAACATCTTACAGAACCTGATTTAAAACTCCCTGGAATCAATCTTGAGCATGCCTTTTAAGCCCTCAGGAACCAACAAATTTGTTGCTCATCATTAGAGCTATGTGTGTACTATCAGGTCTCTTCAATATTCATATATGTCAAAAAAGCATACAATTCATTTAGTGTCCAGCAGTTACGCTTTTCTCCTATGAAAGCATTTTACGGAGTTGCAGAACAGCTGTCTGTGTTTATTGCACATGAAGTTACTGAGGTGTTCTAGAAAAACACTAAAAAATGCTCCCCTGAAACACATCAAGATCATTACTGACTATTTGAACAGTTGTATTCTGCCCTGACCTAGTGATTCTGCTTCTAGACCTTAGAAGTAGGACAAAAAAGCTGGATGATAAAAAGCCCAAGGCTATGAGATTTTTTTCTGAAGTTCTTTTCTTGCTCATCTGCCAGCATTTATTTACTTTCATGGCAACATGAGCCAGGTGATCATTTGCTCAGGAGCTCTGTATAAAAACCACTATGAGACAGGCAGACCACATAAGTTAGATATTTAACAGTGCCATGTAACACAAATCTATGGCTTTAAGTACGTGCACCATAATATTAAGCTGGACTGGCTAAACCAATATGGATGCTATCCTATTTATGAGTATTGTCTTTCAGGATAGCAATAGTTTACTACTTTCAAATCCAGTCATGACCAGAAATACCCTATTTTATAGAGCGGTCGCCTAATACAAGATTTCAGCTGGCTTTTTTGCTTTGAATTTTTCTCTTCCTATTAAAAACCCACTTTGGTTTGGCAGCTCAGATTTGAGGTTACCTCAGACTGCCAAATCACTGTTGTAGAATTTTATTCTTTTTTTCAACTTAGGAAGATTGCCATCTGAAATATCTTCTAGCAGCCACTTGCAGAGTCTGAGAAGTGATGACTATTTCCTATTCTGGGTACAACAAAAGCAGCACCTGGGCTATACCAGATATAAAGAAAAACATGTACCTACCAAGTTAGCTATTCTGTTGGTACTGATTTATTTACAGCATTATAACCAATTAAATGTAAACAACAGAAGAAATTATCATGAGTGAGGAATTCATGCCTAGCTTCCAACCTTTGCAAATCCAAAACCAACCTTTTTCATAGATACAACAGCCAAGCTGCTGGTTTACTTTAGTCCTTTGCCTTCTGTGGGTTTTCTGTCACCTTTGAACCAGTGACCTGGCTCCTACCTACTTAGACTACCCCTAAAAAACCTTCTTGGTTTATCTGATATATCTTCCATTCTCTCCTGTGATCCTGATCTAGGTCCTGAAAAATATTTCTATAGCCTCCAATACTGCTGTATTAAAAAACATTAAATTGCTCCCTACATAAACTGAAAGAAAGCTTAAGCAAAGTCTAGACAACAGACCAAAGATTCTTCTGTGGGCAGCTGCCACAGCTCTGCAACACAGAAATATTATTTGCTGAAGGAAAATAAAGATTAAATTTCATGCTTTAATTTGCTGATAAAACATAAAGCTCTGTCAGAGTCAGCAACCAAACTTACATTAAGTCTCAGAGTTATTTGCAGGTGTAGCTTTACCAAATGAAATTTGAAGCAGAAGAAAAGGATGGGGTGTAAAAAAAAATTTGGTCATTACCATTTCCTTCAAAACAGGCCAAACTACCATGAAAAAAGCATAATTCCATCCTATAGTATCACACATTTTACACATAAACCATTCTCTCATCATCCTTACAACACATTTTAGCTGAAAATCCTCAAAGTCTTGGAGACAGCAATATCTGGGATGAAATCCTGATTTTCCCCCTACCCTTAAATAACTGTTGAAACCTTCTTGACTTCAAGATGATCAAAATTTCCCACAATGTAACAATATCCCTATGCAACATGAAAGCCAGCACCAATGCAAAAGAGCTCTGCTGTCTGTTTCTAGTTGTGATGTCTCTAATTTTCATGTAAATGAAAGTTAGACTTGGCTACTGAGCTCTTGTTTCCTTGCCAAAAACAAGCAAGTGCTTGCTTTATATACTTTATATAGAAGTTAGGAGAATCAAAGGGATTTCTTTCTAATTTAAAGCAATAAAAATGCTAAGCAATGTCCTCCTCAAAAAGGTTGAATATTCTCTTCAACTCCAGAAAACAATTTTAAGGAGAAATTAGACACATGAAGCACAGTTGTGCTCATGATCTTTCTCCAAAGTAGCACTGTATTCAGTCAATCAGCAACAGGTGCCTACATCATTAAAGTTTAGATTGTTATTCTTCAGCAGTACAAGGCAGCAAGTTCTTTTTATTGCTTCATATTCAAGAGGGTAACAAAACCTTCTTCTATATCCTTGCTTTTCAGCCTAACCCATCAATGTGTTGCCAGGTTCCTTCAGGGCTAATGGAATGGGTACCTTCTGCTATCAATACTGTCCACACGCTCCCCAGTCAAGGCTTATTTCAAGCCAAGTTTGTCCTCCGAGTTAACAGGAGGTGACAAGCCTGGCAGTTTGCAAATTTTCCCTGCATGACCAATTCAGCCTGGCTGACCAGATCCATGCTAATGAGAATGTGCCAGCTCACAACAAAAACATTTCTGAATACTCTGGAACTTCAGAGCTTGATGTGCCAGATAACACGATTCATTGTTTAATGATGGTGCCAGCAGTATCTACACGCATCTACTACAAATACTGTTGATTGCAAAAACATCAGACCCAAATTTATAAATAATGCAAAATGAAACAGAAGATTGAACAAAGCAAATTTAGTCAGCAGTGCCCTTTACCTTTAAAAGATAGCTAACCATTCACTGAAATACACAAAGCTTCAAAATCAAGAATATTTGAAATGTACTTAAAACTTTATATCTATGAGCAGTAATCTTGCTGATGCAGATTAAAATAGTTTTTTGTCCTGAAATATTTGAAAACCAATATTTATTTTCCTTTTAGCTTGCTTATGGAAGTGTACCACCAAACCATGCACCCAGGAAGGCAGAAGTGAATGAAAGATGTGTTCCAAAACAAGCAAATTAGAAAATATCTAGGACATTGGCTTTTGTGACAGGTCATGTTATGTCACACTGTGCCATTACTGCAAGCCCTTCAAACTAGTTAGATTAGTCTAACTTTGAAAATCCTGCCATTAACTGCCTTCCTACACTTAAGTATTTTTGACAGATCCATCCTTAGCTGCAGGAGTCGAAGTCTGGTGATCCCAAATACTGCTGAAAACCCAGTCATGGAACAATATTTTGTTTCACCTTAAAATGAGTTTTTAAACTAAGGGTGAACTTGGGTTTCTGTTTTGTTTTTAAATATTTAACATACTGAACTTGTAGCACTTTATAATGAAAGAAACCTTGCATGACTTGAGTAAAACCAACCTGATTCTTCAGAACAGTGTCACCAACAGAACAACTGCTAAACTGAAAACCAGTTTAAATAGCAAATCTATAAAACAGGCCACTGTATTTAGATGCTTTGGAATTCATGCAAATCCCTGTTCAAGATTAAGCTGGGGATGTAGGCACACTAAGAATCTCAATACTACTTGTTGAAATAGAATCTGTCTGACTTATTTTCATGAATTATTGTAACTCAGGCACAGCAAACTTCACAATTTTATTAGATAATCTCATAGACATGGAAACTCAACTGTTAGGAGTTTTGCAACTACTTCAGTCTTTCTGCATGCTATAGAAGACTGACACAGTGCGAGAATAATAAAAGTGTAATAAAAGTCCAGTTGGAGCAGCAAGAACAGTAGTTGACATAACATCCTATTAAAACAATTAAAATAAACACACCCCGTAAGTGTGTGGGGTTTTCTTTCCTTCCACTATATACTATGCTTTAGCAAGTGGCTGTGTCAGAGCTCCAAAATCTATGAACTGGCCTTTGTTTCAGGAATCTTTCTGCCTCAGTTTTGACAAGCTTTTGGAATTTTTGTTTAATGTGTTACTGCATGATTTACTTATTGTTTCTTTTAGAGATTTCATTTGCAAGGGAAAAAATTTGTTTGACAACCCATAAACATGATCTGCCACTCTCCTACAAGCATGTTCTTGTCATTTCCTCATACCTTGTTAGCACTTTCCGTTCATTACATCTTAGTGTTTGTTACTCTCTGACCACCAAAGGCAACAGTCACCATCTGTACCCTAGCAGCTTCATGGGATGGGCAGCTGATTTTGGAATGCCTCCAAACTGGCAAAAACACATCCTCCGCCATGTCATAGACTGCTTTCCACACAACCTGCCATGACTGGTCCCAGCTGCACCTGACACAACAGCTGTTTGGACAGCTCCCGCCAATGCTACTGATTTCAAAGCCCTCTACGGTTAAACTATGCATGCTGGTCTCATCCTGGTTATACCACGGTCATCCGAGACTGCTGATATGTTGTCACGATCCCAAACATTTGCTACATCTCCTTTGGACTTCAGAAACTAAATCCTGATTCAAACTTCCATATAACACCTTCATACTAGGAACTTTTTTCTCCCTTTACTATCACTCTCTGACACTTTATTATGTAAGACTTGGGCTGCAATATATTTAGGTGGTACATCTGCTGAAAACCTAAAAACACCTTAAAAAACAAATCTAAAGATATGATATACTTCCCCTCCTTTTCTTCCACCTCCTGCATCTCTTTAGCTAAGGTGCAATTATAGCCTGGGGGCGAGGACAGTTAGACAAAATGCTGGATTGCTGCTGTTACCAGTACTTGAAGTATTCAGAATCTTACCTTGTGTGTTAGGAACTAGCCTCTGCTCTATCTCTGGGGAGTCTACCAGCAGTTCTAATTACAGAACTAACTACAAAAGCTGCACTCCTCCTTGCTCTTTCTATACTTACATGAAGTTGACCACATTCTGTATTAAAAGCACATCTTTTTTTGTGAAAGGCAAAAACTAGGCTCCGCTTCATTTTCTGACTCAATTTGTATGTCTGCCTATTTCAGCACGACAGTTGTATTGCAGAGATTAGGAAATGCATGAACTATTTAAAAGCAAATAAAAAAGCTGTCAGACTTTTTGGCTAATTAGCAAATGCTCATAAATTAAGCATTTTAGGCTAAATACTGAGCCAGATTTCTGTTGTACTAAGAGACAACAGATGAAGAGAAGATTGACAATAACAAGATGCCAAGAAAGACCAACACCACTAGCGTTCTTACATTCCTATAAAATACCTGGCAACAAATTTATGGGCCCTTCCCCTGAGGTCTGAGTTCTCATTTCTCAACTTATCAATGAGGCCAGGTTTTCCAGCATCTCCATTTGCTTTCTTGCATCTTATTCCCACTTCAGATTTCACCTGCTAGCGACCTCATCTCTAACAGATAAGTGGGAGGCCCTATACAGGACCTCTATTTTCTCAGCTGTAGACCTTGCTGTGCCCTCACCATTATGTCATCAGAGGAACAAGAAGAGAGAGAAATGAAGGTTTTGACCCTAACAAACTCTGAATCAACATCAGTGTACTGTGCTGAGTTTGCTACCTGGATTTGGCTCCAGCAATGATACCTACTTTTAAGATGGTGCAGGGTTCACTTCAGATAATTGCTCCACACCCTCTTTTACTAAGCAGAAGACACAGTTGAAACTGGTTCTTTAGCTGTTTAAGGGCACAGTAAATTAACTTTCCAAGACTAAAGGTGGCAAAATAATCAAAATTTTCTAAACGTGACTTGCAATCTCTTCCAAATAAGACCATAACCAAACCATGGCAAAACTGGGAGGATTAAGCATTTCATCTCTGCAACAGCCAGGATACAATGTTTTCACTGTCTCCTCTTTTCAAACACACCCCAGAAAGGGTAGGTTGTGGGATGTTTTGGCTTTCTGAGGTCTGTGATCAAGCAAATGGCTCAGTTCCAGATTAAGACTTCAAGGAATATTGCTTGTAAGATCACAGTGAACTAAATATTACGCAGATAATGCATTTTATTAGTTTAAGAATGTCTGTTTTTATTTGGAAAGTGCACTAACAGGTCCAGAACTCCTGTTGACATATTTCTTCTGTACAAGTCAGGTGGTGCTTCCAGAAGTTTCCCAATAAGACAGACTAGGTTTTTCCTCTTCTTTGGCACTGGAATAAAATGGGTGTACTGGCATGTAGTCTGAGGACCACATCCCCACTCTAATGAGGTGTTACAGGGCTGAGCAGAAAATAATTCTCCCACACAGCCCCTGTGTGTCTAATATACAAGTGTATACTGGTATTTTTATAACTAGAACCAGTCATGACTACTTAAAGCACAGACTGAACAGACTTTAATGTCCTGCCTCTGGGAAAAAAAAACTGAAGTTACTTGGAAAGCTCTATGGGATCAAGCTACAGCAACTTCAGGGCAATACTTCACCATGTCAAATGTAGACTGCATATTCAGTAAAAGATGACTTCCCAAAGCAATGGGAAAAGAGAACAGGCTCCAACTAGGCACATGCTTACAGTGCTATCTCCAATTATGAGAGACAGATTTCTACATTGTCTGGTCCTTTTGCAAGCAAGCATTTGTTAAAGACATTGAACTATATATGAAGAGTAGCCAAACTACACAAAGTCAGTGCTGGACATGGGCTTTTTTTTTCTCTTTTTTAACCAGAATGAGATGTTAGTCACCCTTAACCCTCCAAGCTAAAAGGCATATTTCTGTCATCCTGCAATACTGAAATTTGTATACCTTTGGGAGCAAGTACTTTAAGAGCCTAAGTTTGACTACCTTACCTAAGTAGCAATAGGGGGGCTGCAATAGCCAGTTACAGCTCTGAACTTTTGTAAGGGGTGTTCCATCAGTTCCCTCTGAGTTAGAGTTAGGGTAGGACAGCGTGTTGTTACAAACCTTAAACAGGTACAACACATGCTGCTGTAATGGCTTGCTCCTGTCTGCTCCTCCTACTCTAAAGCTATATGGAAGAAGGAAACTGCAAGCTACCTGCGAATACATACAAGAGGGCTCTCTTGCAAATCCAGTGGGTATAACTGCCCCTTCTGGGATAAAGTGTGGGTCTCATTGCAGCTGCAAAAACAGCCAAAAGGTCCCAGAATTCCAACTCATGTGTCAGAATGTGGCAAGTACCCCTAACCACACTGTGCCTGTGCCAAAAGTAAGTTGCAGCACATTTCATTTATTTAGCAGCCAGGTAAGCAGATTCTTTACAGGAAACATTGCAGTACTATAAGGAAAAAAATATTCCTCCTTCAGAATATTCATCTTGTCCTTGATAACTTATGCTTTTACAAAATTCCCCATGCCAAAACAGTGATGTTGCAGTCTGAAGAGGCATATCTTCTGAAAAAAATATCCATAAGAACTACATCACTCAAAAAAATCCAAGGTAACACTCAGAAGTGGTAAAAAAACCCAATAATAGCAGTGGGATTTACTATGGCCTTATGGCTAGAAGTGTGATTAAGCACCAATGTAAACCTAAACAAGCCACTGAATTAGGTGCCAAAGCAGGTAACGACACAAGTTTGATAACACAAGATTATATTAAACCCCAGGCTCTTTTAGAGAAGCTTCTTGTAGAAAAAAGTATCAAATTCAAGAAAAAATATATAAATGCTTATGTAAGTTTAAGAAATAAGGCACTTCATTGCTATTAAATTTTGAAATTACATTTTATAGAATGCTATGGCATCTTATTCATGTCTTCTCTAAACCTTAATCTTCTGAAAAAAATAACTGATCCTTGCTGAACAAACTCGAACTTATTGCTTGAAAGAAATTTTTAAAAGTTATCTAAATACAAGCTTAACTTCTACTTTTTCCCATAGTTTAACTGCCTGTAAAAACATAGTGCCGTTACACAGGAAAACCACAAGGGGCCATTACTCAAGTTCTACTCTGATGGTTGCAGACCTTTTGAACCTATCCTCTCCACTTAAATTTCCAGCCACTGTAAACAGAGGACTACCCAATAGACCTACTACACTTAATGACACTGAGAAATGCCACACCCTGCCGTCTGGAAAGAACGTACTCCATACAACTTCCAGCTCAAAGCCAGAATGAGCACAGCAGCCAAATCAGCACCTAGGGTCATCCTATTTCACCAATGGGTTTTTTCTAAGTAATGTCAGCTGAGGAGGCACTGAAATGTTGTGACATCTTTACATCCCAATAATCTTTAAATAGTAACTTCAGATAAGATGTTATAGCAGGATAGAAAATGAAACCTAGAAGGCATTGCAGGACTGCATACCCTGTGTGTTATAAGGTTTTGTATGTCCCAACTCCAGTATTTCAATATGCTTTAATAAAACCTGCAAAGTTAGGCAATGAAGGATGCAGGCTGTGCCCATACAGGTATGTAGGAGAATGTGACAGTGTTGAGGGCAGGTAGACTCTCTGTGGTACGCAAGGCCAGACACACTGTCACCTGTACCAAGGAAAAAGAAGGACCCGTGTCATTGTCCTACCATCTACTGTCATAATCAGACAGTCAAACCATTCTGTCTGCAACATTCAGCTGCAAGTCTATGGTGTTGGGCTTATTTAACTAGCTACAGAGAGAGCAGCCATTACACGGGAAACCAAATTGTCAGCTACACTGAATATATTTACAGTGGCAACTCCTGGCAATGAAAACTGGAGAAGTGTTGAAGAGCTCAGTCTCACTGTAGGTCAAAAGAGTTATCAGGCCAAACAGAAGTCACTTTTCATATTACTATTCACTTGAAAAGAGCAGATTTAGACCAATGCAGTGCAATACCCAATTATATTTATGACCTTGTAGTCTGGCAGGAAAAACACCCTGTGGGAAACTAGAAGAGAATCCCAGTTATCTGATTTGTGTGATGAACTTCAACAGCTGAGGCTATGAACCCCGATGTCTCTTAATTCTCTCTCTGCCTCTCTCCCCCAGAGAGATTTTACTCATCACCCACAAGAAACAGAGAGAATTGAAATGAACTTAAGCAGCTGTTCTGAAGAAGCCAAGTACCAAGCAGACACTGAAGTTCCTCTAGTGCTCAGACTCTAAACCTGTTTTTCTTTTATAACCAACATAAAAACACTGTTCCAGACACAAAACCAGCCAATCTATCAGTATGAGCTGTACAAAATTCTTTACCCAAAGTTCCAGGTACTATAGCAAGAGACAGAAACTAAGAAATGATCAAGTGAAAGCTGCTGATGTGTAGTTTCTCTGGCAACACCACTGCCATTTTCTGTAATATCAGACTCCTATCTATTTGAAATGTTGAGAAATTCTATACGCTCCAAAACAGGGAATGGTATTTCAACAAAAACAGTGACTTGCAATCATCAGTTAAGGATGTGGACCTGCAAACTACCTTTCACTTGTGACCTCAGTCAACTTTGCACCAAGGTCCACAAAGACAGATGGAAAAATCTTCACACAGCAAATATTCATGTTTGGTTAGGATCAGATGTGTCACATGAGAAACTGATGGACTAACATTTTCACCCTACTTAAAAGTCAGTACTTATTTTGCTAAATAAAATATCACTAAATAGAAAAGAGACATGGAATTCCCCCATGAACTTTCATTTTTGTAAACAAAGTTTGGAGGAAGTCAATATATATTTCAGTAACTAGAAAGCCAGAGCTCTCCTCTCTCTAGCAATTTTCATCTTCTCTCTCACATTAGTCTATCTTTCTAAGACCTTGCTTTGAAAAGAATTCCCCACAGGTGCCATGCCTTGTACAGTCAAGGTCCTAAAGAACAGCACTCTGCACTGGGTAGTGTATGTTTTCGGTTCCATAAAAGCTAATACAACAGGTCCACAGTCTCTAACAATTTGCAGTGCTGCTATAAGAATGCATATTAAGTGACTGGTATTTGAATTTTAATGTATTGTTTAAGAAGTGAAGTCACAGTGTTTCAGGTGGTTTTGTTTTTTACATTCCTCATGAAAAGCTCACCTTATAGGCTCTTACAATTTAATTTTGATCATTACCAAATTTTTTTCCTTTTCTGAACCATGTATACCTAAGGTAGGGGAACCCTATCATCAGCCTCACCAATCCTACTTTTTCAAGTACAAAGCTGAAGGGAAAAGCAAAGTCATACAGCTCATTTCAGATCACAGCTGCTTAAATGGTCACAAGGCAATGAGAGCACACAGATGCCCATCCACCTATCTCCATCTTTTCAACCTGCCTGGCAAGCTCTGAGAACGATACAGAAATACACCAGAATGCTGGCCTGAGCAGCAGTACTGGAGCAAGATTTGCTGCTGCAGTATATTATTCAGTGAAGAACTGCAGGCAGGCAGAGTGAAAGGACAGCAAGACACAGCTGCAAACCCAAACAAACTATTAAGCCCAGTATTAGAGCCAGCAGCTATGTCAGCATACTTTTAATGTAAACAAAACATAGGCTGCCCAGTGCACCCTCAGGAACACAGCTGAACAACAGCCGTCCTTCTACTACCAGGCTTCCTCTGCAACATGAAGACAAGGCTCAGGATTCGTACTTGAGACCTAACTGAAATTTACAGTTTTCCAGACTCTATCATCTTGAAGACATCATGACACACAGAAGCCAAGGAAAACAAATGAAATGCATGTTTTACTGGGTCCCACATGCTGTGATATTTCCAAGACTACTAGCATCCACCAAGAAACATGCAGAATACTCAGTCCTGAAAACAAATCCATTACCAGGACAGAGCACAGAATAAAATCAACTCAACAAGCTACTCCATATGTTTTTCATTTAACTGTATTCTGCAAAGGAAGTGAATTTGGTACATAATATACTTGGCTTCTGTCCATATTCTTTTTATTATTGAGTTTGGGGGACAGGAGGGCTAATACCCATCTTCGCAGCTGATTCCTCTTAGTTCTTGGTATATACTTACTCCCACTCAAAGCAGATGGCACACAAGAGTCCCTTATTCAAAGGTAGATGAGGGTACAACTCTGGCAGTGAAGTATACAGGGAGATACATTCATACACACTGTAAAGAGAACTCACGTTGTATGTACATTGTAGAAATATTAAGCTTAATCAACAAGACAGGAAGCTGGACTTACAGACAGTGGTATGCATACATGGTAGTAGAGGAAAACTGACAGCATGTAGAGCCAAGCAGCTTTCCCTTTCCCCTTAATGAGGTTAAAATGGTAACATAAAGATGACTGTACAGCTTGGCTGTCACCCAAAAGTTTACTCTAAAGAAAGAAACTTGATTTACCCAAAATTATGTGCTGGATAGATACCATATGTACTGTAAGTACATACCTTTTGGAAGGATGCACACCCACATTTACATATTGTATGTAAGTGACTAAAGTGCCATCTAGGAAAACGCAACAGATAACTCCAGCAAGCTAGTCTTCTTTCAGTGAGGTAAAGGGGATCCCTTTATACAGCTGTTTTTACTTATTACCCCAGAGCATTCCACCTTCACACAAGTGGAAGTCACTACATATACTGCTACTGAAGTATCAACAAGTTACTAAACACTTAAAATTGTCAGGCTGTTTGCATGCTGTTAGCATGCTAAATCATTCATCCAATTCCTCAGTCAAATACTACCTGATTATTCACAGCCCTATTTAGCAAACATTCATGGTTTTTGCCTCAAATCCAATAGCTGACGGTCACCAACATGCAATTATCGCCTAGCACATTTATATTCGTTATTCACATACAGTTCAAAGATTAAGTGTATTAGAGGTGAAGTTCCTATGAGTCTAAAAGTAGACTAAATGAATATGTAAATACAACAACATGTGCATGCATCTGCACGTGGAAGTTACTTGTAGAAACTATTTCTAATTCTATCTTCAGTTGTGCAGGAACAGACCTATGCTTGAAAACACATCTGCAAACAACACATGCAACTTGGTATCTACTGAAAACCTGTTTTTAGCCAATGTTCAAGGATGTAAGCTCAAGACAGCTAACTTGGGTAAGGAAACCAAATCAGTCTTGTCATGAAATTCTGGGAAAACGCAATTTCTACCCAAATTACACCATATAGAAGCGATTCAAAGAGCTACTTTACCTCCAAGGAACTAACAACCCCGCATGGCTACAACATAGGTATATGCCCCTGGCAAAAAAAAAAAAAAAAGCAAAAAACAACAAAAAAAAAAAAAAAAAACAAACTTAAACAGTTTCCCATCTCTGGATCTGCAAAACTGTAAATCACTATTGTGACTTCTTGACTGTTTAAAATTCAACAGGGAATGTAGCTCTTCACCAGGGACTGTAGTGATAGAACAAGGGGTAATGGGTTCAAACTTAAACAGAAGACATTTCAGTTGGATTCAATTTACTGTGAGAGTCGTGAGGCACTGGAACAGGTTGCTCAAAGAAGCTGTAAATATCCCATCCCTGGCAGTGTTCAAGGCTGGGCTGGATGTGACTGGTCTAAAGGGAGGTGTCCCTGCCCATGGCACAGGGGTTGGAACAAGATGCTCTTTTTGGTCCTTTACAACCCAAACTATGATTCTACAAAATTCTCCAGGGTAACAGCATATTTAATACTGCCCTACATGAAGCTATATTCAGTAACATTTAATTACTATCTTTAGTAACATTTTGTTTCCATATGAGATTAATGCAAGAACATTCTGCTACTTGGAAGTATTCAGGGTTCTCAAAAGAATATTCCATATTTTGATATGCTGAGTTCTGCTTCCTGTTTAAGTTTGCTTGCGGCTATTTTATTCCAGCTGTGGAATTATGCACAATCTCCTTGTCACTTTCAAACCACCCAGCAGGGGTCTTAAGTAAACAAGCCAGTGTAGTTCCCGACACCTCAGAAATGCAATCAGACCTTGGGAAATAGAATTATTCCACCGTTTCCAGTTAACAGTTTAATAACTAGGTCAAGTTGTGCTTTCAGCTACAACAGGACACATTGAGGAACACAAGAGCCCTCCTGGGTCAAGTTCAGTGCTGTACTGTTATCATACAGTACCTAACAAACTCCATTTGAAAATTACTTTGGTCTTTTTGACCCAAGCCCTCTCTAATTAGAAGACTGTTCCAGACCTTTGATTTAATAATGGATTTTTTTCTAATCTGCAGGCAGAATTTATTCATGCGCAGTTAAAGCTGATTTAGAAGCAACTCAAGCTACTTCAGAGATCTATAAGCATAAATGAAAATAAAATTCAATCAGAAAACTGAGACTGTCACCAAATAAATTTCAACCTAGAAAAAAAAAACAAAGGGGGGAAAAAAAAGAAAAAAAAGGGCTTAATTTTAACTTCTCTTCCACGTAAACTGCAGTTATGAAGAGACCTTTAGCTCTGCAAGAAAACAGGTTTTAAAAACCTCAAACCTACCTGATTACACATCAACCTACTGAAAAGCACAATCCAACAAAAGAGATTCCTGTGAGAGTCTGCAGGGTTTGTGGGAAATGTAAATTGTATTACAGTGTTCCAAGGATTAGAGTTAGGCTGATATAAAAATCACTGTTCTTTTTTTCCCTTTGTTAGCAGGCCTGCATAAGAAACAACCAAAACCAAAACCGCTTCTTTCAAAAAGGATTTACTTCATTCAGTCTTTGCTTATCTGCCATTTTAAAGCAGAATAGATCAGTGTCCCACCCACATCCACTTGATCAAAACTTTTAGCAAAGACTGAAGCAACCTCTAGAAGGTCTAAGAGGGATTTTGAAATGCAATAATTATAAAATTGGCATCTAAAGATGAAATTAAGATTGCCAAAGTTGTCATTGTGCTTTTCAGGGAGTTGTGTCCTTACTGCAAAAGGATCTGGCCAAACATTTGCAAGGAGCACTGTCTAAGTACACTTCTCCAGCAAGCATATCTTTTCAATGCACAAGTCAGAGTGACTAGAGTCAAAACATTTTGACATCAGTGAAGGAGAAGTTTCTTATGTAAACACATTATTACATGAACACTGCCACAGAGAAGGGTTAAAAAATGCAGATGAAAGATGACTTAGTTGTTTTTTTTTCTACTGTTCTATATATATTATTGATATCCTAGAAAAACAATTCTTTTTTTAGTTCCTAAAAATGTGTTCTAACTGTTTTAAATTTACACTTATATACAGAAGCAGTTTAAAACCAAATGCAGAGTTTATGCAGGCTGGAATTAACAGACATCTCTTCGTTATGACAGAGGGGGAATTGCTGAAGGTCAGTGTGCTTTCAGCCTACACTACAAAAGCTATCAGCCACAAGAGAGATGCAATACAAGATCTCCCTACAGAAGTTGATGACTACACAGATACAGTCTAAATTCCACTGTCACTGTTACAATAACAGGTATACACCAAGGAGACACTTCCACTGCCGCAGCAAAATTTGTACCCATGTTACTCCAGCCAAGAAATACATTTTGTGTTGTTTTTATCAATATTGAGAGTGCTGAGACATCAGAGAAGTGTTCCCAAAAATAAAGTCAAGATTGTAGGGAGGAGGGAAGATTAGAAAACCTTGACCTCTCAGATCAGCAGTCTAATCCTCACTATCATATTGAACGATACGGAGATGAAAACAGTTACAGTACAACTGGTTAGATGCAGGCAAACCCTGTAAGAAAGAACACGAAGGCTTTACAAAGTCTCAATGACAGGTGTTTTTCCAGGCACAGACCTCCAGAAACTTTGATTAGAACCACATCAGCAGGTACAACATTTTCATGTCACACATTCTCTTTTCTACTCTCCTCTTACAGTGGACTGAAGTAAGAGCATCTAAACAAGCTAAACAGTTTTTGAGAGGCTAGAGAGTCATGGAACTATTACTTCAACAGCAGTTGTCATCAGTACAGGGTCTTCTCTTTCACACAGCACGGCTCATGTTGTCAACTATATGAAAACTGCTTGCCAACACACACAAAACACTAAGCAGCAGCACAGAAGAGAAAATAGAAATCAATCATTTTGGAAAACATAGCTATTTCATCAACACCTCAGGGTTGAATATGCAATGCAAGGCTTGAGGACATCCTATACCACTAACTGTAACCAGAAGCACAGATTACACAAACAGAGGAAATAGCTTACCTTATTGATTATAGACCTCATAGCAGCCTTCCAGCATCTGAAGGGGAGCTATAGGGATGCTGGGGAGGGACTGTTCATTAGGGACTTTTAGTGACAGGCCAAGGGGTAGCAAGTTTATACTTAAACAGAGGAGGTTTAGACTGGATATAAGGAAGAAGTTCTTTACTGTGAGGGCAGTGAGGTACTGGAATGGGTTGCCCAGGCAGGCTGTGAATGCTCCATCCCTGGCAGTGTTCAAGGCCAGGTTGGATGAAGCCTTGGGTGATATGGTTTAGTGTGAGATGTCCCTGCCCATGTCAGGGGGGTTGGAACTACATGATCTTAAGGTCCTTTCCAACCCTAACTATTCTATGATTCTATGATTATACTGTACTGAAAACAGCCAGAAACTATAATATATATGTTTTATTATATATACTGGCAGGCAGCGAGATGTAGACTACCATCAAAACTAGAGAGGGTAATACAATTCCGATATTCATGGGGGTTTTTTAACAAAGGCAACAAAAGAGTCAAAAGAAACAACATTTTTGCCTTTTTTCTTTCTCCTTTTCTAGGGGAAGGCACTTTTAATAGGACCGGCTACAGAAGGAGATAACCAGTGATTAAGACAGATAATTATATTTATTTGGGTAAAAAAAGAACTAAGCAAAGGCATCAGGTACTTATTTAAGACCAAACCCCAACAAATCCACAACAAGGAAACTGAGGTACGATGTCACTCTTCTAGGATAAGGTTTGTACAAACTTAAACAAAAGTCTGTTGGGTTTCTCTGAGTTTTTCTGAAAGTAACATTTTTCAGTTACTACATTTCCTGAAACGTGAACTGAAAAACCCTGGTCCAGAACATTAGAGCTTTAGGAAGTGGTGCGTTTGACCCAGTGTGTTCAGGGAGCTCTAAATGCAGCTTAACTGCGAACTTCCCTTCCTGTGAAGTTACATTACACAAAAACCCTGTGCCTAAAGGGAATGTCAGATAAACAGGACTGGCTCCTTTACAGACCACCAACATGAAGATTTAGACATACTATGGGTTGAATACTGTGGCACCAATCACAGTAGCCTGGACGGCATACAAAATATTATCAAGGAGTAATGATGGCTACGGTTCAGCTCTACCGAAATCCATATGGACCAATTTAATGGAAACTATTGAATTCTCACTAGATGAACATTTGTAGAAGAAGAAGTAGATTATGTCCCACTTAATGGGTCCTTTTCTGATCTAATCCCAGCATTAGGGTGATTTTACTTCAAATATTTCAGTGAAGTAAAACTCACAGCATGGAAACAACACAGCGAGAGGAATTCAGGGAGATCAAACTACATTTGCCAAAACAGAAGTTAGCTAAGACCACAGGCAAAATTGCATCCTCCCCATTCCTGTGAAAAAAAAAACAGGATTTAGGGCAAGACCTAAAGCGAAGAGTGCCACCTACTGAAGTGCCAATACACCCTACCAAAACCTATTTCTTTTTCCTGGAAACCTCTCAGCTGCGTAATGACCAAGCTAACTTTGTGAGATTACGAAATCAGTTTCAGGAGATCTGGCTGCAGGCCACATACAAGCAGACACTGTACAAAGGTCAGAACCAAAGAAAGCACTTGACATTGGAAACAGATGGAAACCTAAGAGGCCTTTATTTGTTTGCTTTGTTTATCAGAGATTATCCTAGACACAGAAGGACTGGGATTTATCCATTTAGATCTATCGTGGAAATCAAGCTTTGCTTGATTTGAGTGTGAAACTGCGACTCAAAAGAACTTCTCCGTCTCAGTATGCGTTTTTGACATATAACTACAATTTTTCTCAAGGCTCCGAGGAACTTTGTCAGAAGTTGATCTAACTACCTCATCCAGCTAGTCTATTTTTCCTGTTCTTGTCTCCACTGAAGGAACATGCAGAAAGTCATACTTTCATACAGATAAGATTCCTGGTTTTCTTCTTCGTTTCATTTGTAGACAGTTTATACCTCTCTGTTCCTGTACAAGCATTATCCCTGAGATAAAATCTCTTTTTCTTCCCTAATGATAATCCTATTCATTTATAGGCAGAAAGTATTTTTCTTCATCTCCACTTCACAAGGCCAAAGAAGCCAGCTTTCGACTCTCCTAAGACAAGCTCTTTTCTCTGCAATGATCTCTATGACCCTGCTTCGGTATGAATTAGCTGAACACGGTGATGCAGCACCCCCAGTAAGGCTTTAGCAATACGCTGCGCACCAGCATTAGTATTCTTTCTTGATTTTTGTTATTATTTCTTTGGGGATGAGAGAGTTGGCTTGGTTCGGTTTTTTTTTTTAATGCAGATATGCCACACTGAAGGCTCAGTCCTTCCTGTCTGAATAAAACTCAGGTCTTTTGTTATTTTCCAGGGATTGTACATGCTGGATCCCCATCTCACAGTGGAAATTATTACAAATGTTCTTCCTCAAATGCATGGCTTTTCACTTTTAAGTAAATCGTTTTATTTATATTTTATTATTCTAATCCTCAAGGTCATTCAAATATTCTATACACAGTTTTCTGCTTGTCTTTGGATTGCTGTCCATTTATTTTTTTCCTTCTGTATAGGTAGAATTCTACATTTCTGTGCTAAGATTATTCATTAAAATATTTAATAAAATTTTGTTGAGGGCAGAATTGTAGAATCCTGTTTACACTAACACTTCCTTGTAAAATTCAGTTGTCTTCCTAGGCACTTAGTTACATATACTTCCAGAACTAACCCCATCTTTTACAGCTAAGTTAATGTCATCTCAGGTCTTTACCAAATGCTTAGAAGTTCACATTAGACCAATTATACTTTCTGTCTTCAACAAGAATTACATTACAGAGCAATTTTCAGTATCATCTCCCCCAGTATTTTATTAATCACTTTATTAGTACTGGAAAATACAGCATTAGTTGATAAATCCATATTCTGTTCTGTACTATTCCACTCATCTATATTTCTTTTCTCTCAGAGTTTTTTCTCATATTGGTAATTAATGTAAAATATTTTTGGCAACGGTCTAAAGAAGCAAAAGTTGAGAAACACAAGACTGTTGAAGCCACAGCATGTGAAATACCAGAGAAACTGTTAATCACCTCTTCGATCTGTCAAGTGGAAGAGGAAATTGGCTTTATATTAAAGAAATGCTTCAGTTATTGTTTTATAGTCCTATGCAGATAATAATTTACAACTCAGTTTACAAAGAGAACATACAAATAGTTTTTTTAATAATGTAATAAATGGATTATCAATAATGTAAACAAAAAATTGAATGGTAGAAGAGGAATTTTTAGTTCAGTCCATAAATTACTCTGCATTTTATCCTTCATCTGATATCTGACACCAAAGCAACTCTGGCTAACATCCTGTTTACCCTCACATTGGGTTAAGTGAAAGACTTCATTACTTTTGGATGAAGTGCCAAGTGTTTCAGTATGCCCCGTGCTGATTTCGGAAGCTGCCAAACATTGAAATTAGAAAAGAGCATGCCAGCTGCCCCTGTACCTCATTCTGTGTATATATGATACTGCCAAGTCAAAGCAGCCCACATCAGATAATCAATTAGCTGGAGGGGGGAGACTTTAAAACCTTGGCACAGCCCTAAAATATAGTTATAGGGATGTAAATAATATCAGTGCCTGCATGAATAGCAAAAGGGACATTCAAGGTCTTACTATCAGTCACCACTCCCTTTCTTACACATGCTCATGTTTGAGCTCTATTTTACAGCATCCGTGAAAAGCTTCTAAGGCTCTATCAACCAGAAGTACAGTGCCTTCTTCTCAATATCCCAATTGAACTGTGTAGCCTTCCATTCCTTCCCATTTTAACATAGGAATACCATATACCTCCTTCCAAAGACAGATGTTATCAATTAATACATCTTAAAAGTCCATTTCTGGATTCTGATTACGTCTCCCTTAACAGGGAAAGAAAACATGAGAGAGAAATAAGCTCAAATCAGAAAATATCTGACTTATGCCTTTTCCATAAGAAATAAAGGCAGCCTTTTACAATGAGGACATCACTATAACTACAAGACAAGCTCTAACCCTCAGGGTATTCTAAATTCTAGTTGTGGCACCATTATTCTTGTGAAATTTTCCATGGTTAGTCACAATTAAACATTATAACTATTTTGCTTCTGACCACTGAATAGGTGGGAAAACATCAGGAAAAGTTACAAAGGGGAACAAAGTTGGAAAAGCAGCATATTGGCATAATTTAGGTGAAGATATCAGATATTATAAACATAAAAGAAATACTTATAACTATTTAGAACTAGATCTATGAGCATTTTCCTCCAACACATTCAACACATCAACACATTCGCAGGGTGGGAACTCTTAATACATGTGCTGATGTCCACACACAATTACATCTACTGTTGAGTCTAGGCTGTACTTCTCAGAATTTCCATTTTAAGAATGAGATATCCACATCCAAATGACTGAGCTCCATAATATCTGTTTTCATAATACTGGTATGCTGCTTATACAACAGCATTTTATCTGAGCTAGTAATGGCTATGGACATGAGCTAATCTAGAGAAGACGGTTCCTACGTCCATACACACCTTGTACTTTTAATCTTCACCCACAGATGAAGAGAAACTCAACTGTCTAGTGATTACGAGATAAGAAACAGACCAAGTTCAGCAAAGTGGGCATGGCCAGTAAGGCAACAGAAAAGCAGCAATGTACAGCATATTTATTCACAGTGATAGTGATATTTTTAAAGAAGGAGCAACTTCTATCTTTCTGGACAGGATTTAGTGGTATTACAGAATCTCAATCGTGATGAATGCATTTAAAAGCAAAACTATAAATTTTCTGCATTTACCAAATCAGGAGCTGGTCCTTGAAATTTATCATTATATTACTAATTAGGAGGGTAAAAAGACTGAATTTGTTAATTTTATTATTATTAAAGCAGTTCTAAGCAAGTCACCTAAGTCAAATACCCTGATGTATTCTTCTGCTTCTCCCTAGATTTTACCCCTCACCTCTTGCAGAATGTGATCAGTATAGCTAGCTGGAAGACACACCTGATGGGACTAAGAGTAAAATAAGGCTGAAATTCTTAATCACCTTTTGGGTTTGGTAAGCTCTATAGTTGAGCTTTCCCTTCAGTTTGTCATTCTTGTAGCAAATCTGAAGGGATCTGACCTCATATTTTTTCCCCATAGAATTTAGGTTTACTGTGAGAAATCACTAAAACCAACATTTTCCAATTTCCCATATGCAAAGCCCTTTGTAATAAAAGCCATATTCCTTAAGTGCACTTTATCTTCAACACCAAGCACAACTTCAAATCAGCATTAAAATCCTCATTTCTAGAGAAGCAAGAAAATTCTGAAGACAGGCCCACACTGAATGTTTTTTCCTGTTTCCTTAAGACCCTATACATTTTGACAGGGGTTCTATTACACCGGAAACCTTACATACTAAGTACTGTCCTAGTTTATTCCTTAAGGAAAAAAGTTTATAGAGCCCCAAAAATGCAGTAATGATGCAAAATCTGACCCACGTCATAAAGAGATTTTAACAAAATGGATTGCTAAACAATAGCTGTCAATATCAATTCAGTTCTAAATATATTAATAACCTTACAAAATTTAGGGCAGGTAGCTCAGCTATTTTCCAGATAGCTCTATGCAGTGTAACTCATCACTGCTGTAAGATTTAATTTTGCAATCCCTAGATATGGATTTAATTATTCCCATCACAATGATGCAGTATTAGCCTAAGTTACCAGCCAGGAAACCACATTCGACTTATAATGATGGTGGAAGTTAAATGACAGGCTACATCATGATAAATCACAACAAAACTAATGTAGAAGCTGATCAAAGTTTTGACTACCTACAGCACTACAGTCAATAAGATTTTTGCCTTATGTAGATGGTGATCAGTGGCCACACAAGTACTCTTCAGGCAAAGAGGCAGGAGCGCTGTCAAACAGTGGGCTTCTCCCAGGCTAACAATTCTGTGCAACAGAACTTCTTCAGCAGCTGTTTGAAAACCAGCCATTGGAAGTGCAAACACTACCACCCAGCCTGGGAAACACAGAGGAAATAGCTACACAAACAGGTGGGGGTTTATACCTTAACTTAACTCAGATGTTGCGCTTTTTCTTTTTTTAATCAGGCTACTGGGAAGGAAGCCCTCCTATATTTTTTTCCTTCCTTAGGGCCTTTTCAGAACATTTTCCCTTCAAAGAGTGCAATCCACCCTACAAAAAATAGCAGGGAGCACACTGACAGAAAATTACCTCACCACCATTTGAGGGAATAGGGTACTTCTGCAAAAATGGCATTCAACTGTCATCATTGCCTTCCAAGAAAAAGGCTGGTAAAAGCCTCTTAAGTGATTCTGGTGTCTGAGAGCAGGCTATGCTATAAGGGAATGTCTGAGACTTTATACGCTAGCTGTCAGCATAAACAGTAAGAATGTCAGAGATCAAGTCATGTTTTAAACATCAGACAGTCACAGTTTTTTATCCTGTACATCACATCACCATAAACAAGTACCAAACATGTCAAATGCATTGCTCACCGGGGTAAACAAGCTCAGTAACGGCACTTCTTCAGCTTCCACTCTTTTCTCACCTCTTTCCACACTGATGTTTTGGGTATCAGGCAAAAGGGCGCCTGACAGACCCCACGGAAAATGAAAGTCCATCTTGCCTATTGGACTTCTGAAGTATTTCAGTATCTAGGAATGCAAATAAATGTCCCTAAAATCACAAACAGGAATGAAGTGCGTGGGCATTAGTTTTTAATCCCAAGAAATTTCTATGCATACCTTTAAGTACTCAGATACCTTTGAGAATTTAGCATCTGGAGCACTCAAGTCAATTGAAATCTTTGTGTCTACAGAAGGAAAAAAAAATACGCATCAAACACATTATAAAGCACAGTGTTGTCTGGGAGATATTATAGGATGATGTCAGCTATGTGAACTGTGGGTTCTTTATTTGGCTCACTACATTTTGTCTTAACCATTAACTGATTTGCTCTTCAGTAAACCCTTATTTGAACCTTTAAGCTCCTTGAGATTGAACAGACCTCCAGATCACTCTAGGTACTTGTATTAGCAGTTTAACTCACACTGAAGAGACATTCAGAAATGACCTTACAGAAGACATCTATTAAAAACAAAAGCAGTTCAGTAGAGACAAACAGATTGTCTACAAAGGCCATTCATGAAGCACACATTGGCTTTTTTGGCTGTGGAATGCAGGGAGAAAAAGTTGACCACAGAATTTTAATTATGTTAAACAAGACTCAGCCAACTCTGCCAGTACATCAAGTTTGAGTTTAATAGCCCTCAATCAGGTATACAAAGTGCTGAGTGTGGCAAAAGGGACTTTACTGTATACATTTATGCTGAAATACATTGCTCACTTGAATAAAACCTTTTCCTAAGGAAGACAAGACAGATCTGAAGTTCCCTCCAATTTATTTCTAAATCCATATAATAAAACCAAAAGTATTTACCCAGTAGTTCTTTCAAAAGCATGGTTTACATTAAAAAAAAAAAGGAGGTCTAAATCAACATTTAATTTGAGCAGATGGAATCAATTTTCCCTTTTTTTGAGGCAGCACACAGCATTCTTTAACCCTGAATTGTTTCAGCACTTCATTGGCCTGACTGCACCAGGTTTCGTATGTCCAGTTATAACAAGACACCATTATGATCTGCAGAGGTAAAGTCCTGCAACCTATGCATAATGAAATAATAGTATCTTCAAGATAAAATTATACACCTACAATTTAGTTCCTTGTGGAGTGAACTTTCCCAGCCAATACAGCAAGTTGCTATACATTTCTAAATATTTTTTTCATCTGCAGGTCAGCTGAAATGCCATTACTGCTAGACAACCTGTGCATGTACCCGTCAGTACACAATGATAATACACTCTCTCGTTCAGGTGCACTAATAATTGACTGGGTTAAATTAAGTGATCCATTCCTAAGCAGGCACCATTCTAAATACAAAACCATAAACTTTAAGTTCATCATAACAGCCTACTTAAGGTCAGACCTGTGCTTCAGAGAGCTGCCTGGAGGACAGCTGTAATAGGAGATCTGATTATCAACTAAAATGTGGCAGAGCAGTAGAAGTATGTCATATAGCTGCCCTTCAGGACTCATTTAGCTTACATTTTGTAACACTAGGCAATTACAAAAAGAATCACTAGTGCAAGTTCAAATTGTATATCAACTTTGCAGCTGGGCTTGAGTGAAGCAGGTTCACAGAACTCCCCTATGCCTAACAGCACCTGTTCATCTATTCAAGTGTGTAAACTCTGTTTTCAAGATCTCCCCCATTTACATTCTGAACATGGAACACTAGAAACCTTAGCTTGTTATCAAACTGTATCGTGCTTGCATGGCAAAGCTTTTGGTAGCAGGCAACTTCAAGGATGGCTTCTGTGAGAAGCTTTGCCTAAGATGAACCCACTGCTGGCGAAGACTAAGCCCATCAGTAACAGTGACAGCACCTCTGGGATGACAGATTTAAGAAGGGTGAAAAAACCACCCTTTACAACAGCAGCTAGAGGGAAGAGTGAGAACATATGAGAGAAACAGATCAGCAGACATGAAGGAGGAGAGGAGGTGCTCCGGGCACTGGAGCAGAGATTGCCCTGCAGCCTGTGGTGCAGACTAGGGTGAGGCAGGTTGTGCCCCTGCAGCTCATGGAGGACCCCGCTCCAGAGCAGAGGGGTGCCCGAAAGAGGCTGTGACACTGTGTGAAGCCTGTGCTGGAGCATGCTCCTGACAGGACCTGCAGCTGTTGAAGAGAGGAGCCCACGCTGGATCAGATTTGCTGCAGGACTTGTGACCCTGCAGGAGACCCACACTGGAGCAGCCTGTTCCTGAAGCAATGCACCCCATGGAAGGGATACACAGGAGAGCAGTTTGTGAAGGACTTTTTCTGTGGGAGGGACCCCACACTGGAGTAGGGGAAGAGTGTGAGGAGTCCTCCCCATGAGGAGGAAGAAGTGACAAAGACAACATGTGATGAACTGACTGCAACCCCCATTCCCAATCTCCCTGTACTATCAGGGGTAGAAGGAGGTAGAGAATTTGGGAGAAAAGTTAAGCCTGGGAAGAACTGAGGGACAATTTAAGATTTAGGTTTTATTTTCTCATTATTGTACTCTGATTTGACTGGTAATAAATTAATTTCCCCAAGTTGAGTCTGTTTTGTGTATGACGGAAATTACTGAGTGATCTCACTGTGTTTATCTCAACCCATAAGCCTTTCAATGTATTTTCTCTCCCCTGTCCAGCCAAGGAGGAAGATACAGTGGTAGGGTGGTTTTGGTGGGCACTTGATGTCCAGCCAGGGTCAATCCACCACATAAACCAAAGCTGAACACTTCTGAAGATATAATCCAAAACTGTATAGAAAAAATATTCAAGAGATACAAATCAAGATTTTGATTAGTTGGAATTATTTTTCCTTTTAATTAAAAAGTGTTTATAGCTATTACAAGAGCAAATAGCAACAGATGGTTTGCTGGGATTAATAATTCCATTGATTCATTTGCACACAGTTAACTGAAATTAATTCTTCTACTTCACACTCATTCATGTGAATGGCACTCATCCTTTGACCTCCTGCCTAACCCCACACTGGAAATGCATTTAGGCAGCACAATTCACACTTTGTTAGGTCTTATTCCAGAAAGCAAATCCTTATTGAGGCTGTAGCTGGGGCATCAGTGGGAGGAGTTCTGTCCCAGGACTATGTTTCTGTGGTTGTTATGATGGCTTATTTTCTATTCTGTGAACTTTTTCAAGAAATCTGACTGAACTGGCTGACAATCAACCCTGTACTTTCAATAAATTCAGATACTGAAACTGAGAAGCGAGTGTATGATTATCCCTCTCTGTGGACATCTTCAGTTTCATCAACTGAAGCTTTTAAGAACCCCACAATTTCTACTGCAGATAGAGCATGTCTTTTAGAAAGTCATTTGATCTTGATTGAAGTGCTTCAAGTGCTAGAAAATCCACTGAATCAAAAGATAACTTCCAGTGTTCAATTACTATTATTTTCTTTTCAATCTCTCCTTCAACAGGAAAAAAAAAACAATGATTTAGAAGCATTTAGAAGTGAAGACAAATAAAAATTCTCAACATATGGAGTAATTTTTTCAGGAAGATTCAGATTGACAGAACAGCTCAAATTGGGTTTTCCTTCTTAAAACAGAGACCTAGCCAAGATTTTAAAATCCATTAAGCTTTAGAAGAGGTGGGAAGGAAGCTAAATTACTTTGCTCAGTGACATTCTGATGGTTGTAACCAGCAGAAGCACTTATGTGCCATGTAGTTTTCAAATTTAACACCTAACAGATATTTAAATTAAAAATTAGTAACTTGAGAGCCATGCAACTCCTCAACCCTACACGTTGTCATACAGGAGTAAAGGAAACATTTCCTCATTTCCTGCTTGCTGGCTTTTGAGGATCGACAATTCTTATTTCATTAAAAACAAAAATCTTATCTTACTTTCCACTGTGGTTTAAGACCTTGAAGATTAAGATTTTTCAAAATATTTTGGAGATACTTAAGGACGGACTTGTCTTTGATTTATGAAAAAATATTACTGTGGAGAAGTAATGAGCTAGTAGCATCATTTGTAAAAGCCCAGAAGTATAGGAGAGGTTGAGACAGGTTTTGGGGTGTTTTTTTAGGTTCCACCCCCAAATATAGAAAAATGAATACTATTGTAATTTAAGAGCAATATTCCTGAAGACAAATATAAGTTCATTATTTGCCTGGCAGGGCGCAATAGATTTCTTTTTTCCATAAAAGATCACCTAATTTTTATTCTCTAATTCTGTGGTTCTGTATGTTATAAATGACACTAATTTATAAAAAATGCCTTTGAATATTTAGTTTACCCACATAGAGAACAAACACTGAATTTTCCAGTACATGCTCTAAGCCTCTAGTCTAGATAGCTAAACCAAAATTTTGTATTGAATAAAGCAGAATTGCCCAGTATTGAAGTTTTGATCTTTTCATTGTTGCAGCTCACTAAGTACTAAAAACATTTATATTGAGAAAATAATTCACCATATTGAAATCAGTTTATGGAGATCATTTCATATGCCCAGAGTTAAAACCATTTTAAGTGTTTAGACAATCCTTTTGTGTAACAGATTCACACAATTTCCAAGATTAAGTCCAACTGTAAAGCCTACAAATCCAACAGTTCTCTGATTCACCAGAATGATGGATGTGACTCCTGTCAAGACACTTATATCCAGGTATACAAAACTATTCAGATATTCAACTCATGCAGATGACTGACTACATTTAAAGTCTAAAACAGGCTCCTAAGGAGTTTCCCTGCATGGAAGAGAGACAGAACTCCCATCCTGCTCTTCAGTGACAACTACTTTCACAAGTAAAAAGTTGGAGGTATAAACAGGAATGATGCAATCTTTTTTATTCAACAGCTCATATCACTAATGCATTGTTTTTGACCAAACCAGCCCATAGCAGAGAAAGACACCTACACAACTAACCCTCTATATTTATAGTGTAAATCTTACATGAGTTGTGTCAATACATGACAGGAAAGAAACTGAAAGTTTGATCCTTTGCTCTTTAGGAACTCTACCTAAAACCTGTGTTAACATTTCTTACACATTTCTGCAATGTTCCTTAAACACTAAGCAAAAAAACACCACATAAAGAGTAAACTAATCACCTTATTTGTAGAACACATTATTTCCAATTTGACTGCGAAGATTTTTCAGTGGTATGTATGACTTCTCTAAATTTTTTACAGCAAATTTAAATGTGCTCCACAATTCTGCAGTTACTTAACTAGTTCCAAGCTATTACAAGAATTTATCAGAGCAAAGACAGATGTTTCAGGATAGTCATTACAGGGCAGTAGAAAATAATGATATTTATTCAGAAAACTGCCACAGCAACACTGCAGCTCAGGAATTTGGTGGATAAAGGGTTTATGATTAACAGACATAAACATCTCTTTCATAAAGATTCTTTTTGAAGCCATGTACAACATCAACATCCATCTCCTGTGGCAAGGACTTCCACAGACTAACTGTACGTTGCACAAAAGTCATTTAACTCTGCTATGAGCAAGCCAGCTCTGTGTGATGATCACCTCACCTTGCACTAGAAGCAAATGAATTGCCATTATCTACTCACCTTCTCTGGATCAACTGAGATTTTATACATAGCAATATCACACCTCTTTCATTACAGAGTCTTAGTCATTCCCTTCACAGAACAAGCTCCATAGCTGATCAGCCTTTCAAATCTTTCTACAACTTTTCTAGTTCTATCACATCTTTTTGAGACAGGTTATCAGCACGACATTGCACCAAGGTATTATACTATGATGCTACAGGGTTCCTTTCCACGCAATTCCTCAACGTGATGACATCAACATGGAAGTTGATAAATAAAGGTTATTTTTTTCAGCATGGAAAGTAATGGCCTACTAATGAACGCCCACCATCTGTGGACACAGAACCAGTGGGCGAAACATTGTATTACCATATGGTGGGGGCAGGGGGAGGGGAAGGTGGGGATTAAAACAGACTGGGCCTGAATAATTAAAAGTTGGTATATTTTCTCGATCATTCTTGAATGTGACCATATTTTTCTCTGTGTGTGTGTGTGTGTAAGACATAGTATGGACGTTTTCTTCTTAAAAACAACCACAAAACCAAACCCAACCAAACAAAAATCCCAACATTAATTAGACTGATTCCTCATCAACACAGCTTTCCCCAAAACGTCACCCCCCGCCATGTTTATCATCTTCAAACAATGGGTATTTTTTATTATTTATCTTAATTATTTATTATTCTTACTACTTACATAATCAGGCACTTTCAAATAATATAGCTGATCTTTAGATCTGCCAAAAGTAATGACTTCCAATTAAAGGGACCATCAAGAAAAGTCAGGTTGACAAAGTCATACCTGGGGAATCACATCCCTCATGAAAATACCATCCTCTTAACTTCTAACATTTAGATGTTTTTAGATGCAACAGTTAATAGCTGCAAAATATGAAATACTGTAGCATATTATATTTGATGGGGTATTTAGTTATGACCCTGGGTAAAGACTACTGAAAAGCAAACCTTAAAACTTCTGCCCCTTACTGAAGAATAAGGAGCTTTAGCTAAGCCACTTATTCTGCTGCTGGTTGGACTTCAAACAAACTCAGTGTCTTAGTTGCAGAATGCATTCATTTTTAAAAGCCATCAAGATAAAAAAAAAAAGTATTAACCAGACAGGGCCAAAGAAGCAGCTGGCACCATCACTACACGAAAAGAATGTTCTCCAAAAGTTCAAGCATCTACATTACTATCAATCATGGTTCCTCCTTCTAATATATCAAAGTCATAAAAAAAAGTGCTAATTGCAGTCTTAAGTGAGAAAGAGGAAGTAACAGACTGCTGGAATGAGAGAGGATATGGAGCCATACAAGTGTAGACAGACATGCCTCCTCTTCCCGGACACTGCCAATGTCGCAGATTTGCTGACAGCTAACAGAAATCCAGAGAGAGAGAGAAAAAGAAAGCAAATGAACCAGAAGGTCCACAGCTCTCTACAGGTTTTGCTGGAACCTCCATATGCACACCTAGCATTCAGTCCTGTGGCCTCCTGAGAAACAATTCCTTACCTCAGCCCTCTTGGGTATTCTCCAGAATACGTGCTTGGATTTAAGAGCTCAGTACAAAGATAAAAGTGGGGGGAAACAGGACACACAACAGGGAGAAGTTCAGATCTTTGGGTTTAGTCTTCTAGCTTCAAGTAATAAATTAAGATGATGGGCTAAAGCAGGGATCAGTTGTTTCAGTCTCTCCAAATGACAGCTTTTTTCCTCTTTCGTGACACTCTTCTTTTCCAGATCTTCCCAAATCTGTAAAAGCCTTTGGGAATTGGTTTCTCAGGGCTTAATATGCTATTATACCCCACAGGAGAGCAGGAAGGTATCTCACATGCACTACACCCAGAACTGCATGAAGCCTGAACAGAACAAATGCATGCATTAACTATGTGTGGTAGACTGTTCAGCATCAAGGTTAAAAGCAAGTTTTGAGAGATTTTATGCTCATTAAAAACATGGAGAATTTTATGACTTTCCATAAAGCAAAAAAAGAGAAGTTACTAATGTAAGCTCTTCAGGACACATGATCTGTCAGCTTGGGTAATAAATTCCTCTCACATAGAATCTTACATCTACCACTCTGGACTCTCATTTAACTGCAGCAGTTACATGACAACTAATGACTCAACAGTAACTCCAGTCTCACAATACAGATATAATAAGTGTAATCTATTTTGAAACTGGACAGATTGATTAAAAAAAAAAAAAAAGAGAAGAAGCTACAGGCATCCGTACCAAAATCTTCCCAAGATACACACAAATCATCTAGCATTGCTCCACACTTCACTACTATCTTCCAAATAGCCGGGATATTCCACCCAACTGCAACCACTATTTCAAAGTATGTTGTAGATCAATCCTTCACTACACTGGTGTGAAAGCATGGGATTGAGCCTACGTGCTACATAAGCACAAAGATGTTAGGGTCATACAGAAGACAGAGCATCTCATGCACAGTATACACCAGAACCCGAATTAGCCTTGTGTTTAGTAACCCATTAAAAAGCACAGCATATTCCTGCTATGGAATGTACCTGTTTCTCTGGATATTCTCTCGAAGCAGAGTATTACTGCATCCCTTCTTTCTTGCCTAGCCAACCTCCCTGAGCTATCTGAACACTAGGATTTTGTAGCAGGGCCTCCCTCCAGACCTTGCTGCTGCAAAATGTGTGTGTGTGTATCTGCTCAGAGGAAGAGGGTACTACTTTGCACAGCTACAGTACAGACACCTACCATCAAGCTGAACTTAGAGGAGTACTCTGCACCTTTCTAAGACGTGACTCGGAGCAGTAGTGGCACCAGAGACAGGTTGTGTCTCTGAGGCATCTCTGTGTCTCTGGGACATCACTGTGCACTCCCAACCCAGGCAGAGAGCAAAAAGCACATTCTAGTCCACAGGCAGAGCTTAAAGTCCAAATAAGAAGTATACCATTTTCCTCAAGTTAGTAAAAGTACCAACCTGGTATTTTTCAGTCATCTAAAAACCATTATTCTCCATTTAAGTTTATGAACAGTTTACATTTCAAAAGAAAGGGTGTCATTGTAGAATAATACATTAAAAATTGCCTGTAACTGCTTTGAATGTGCACTCAGAATGGGATTAGTCTTTTAAGAATTTGAATTTTTGGCATGGCACCCACTTTTCATCTTGTCAGAGTGCTACTTGATGCCTATACATAACCAGTTACATTTTTCATTACTGACAAGAAACGGTTTAGTGCAATGCTTGAGTAAGTTACATTAGAGACATCTAAAACTGATTTTCTTTCACAAAGTGATCTGTAGTTCCCAGGTGGCTGAAAAACTAAGGTCAGCAGGGCACTTTCAACTGAGATTTAAAACTCCCAGTACAGTTACAGCTGTAACTTCCCAGATGTTTTTAAAAGCTTCTGCCAACAGTCATCCCTGCCCACTGGACCTGTACATTTCATAAGTTCAGAAAGCTAGAGGATACTAATAAGTAAACTAGGAAAATATTCACCGATTCAACCAGTTTACATAAAAATTCGAATACAGAAAGCCTCTAGAGTCCTAAACCACCACAATTTTAACAACAATGGAAAGATTGTTCAGAATAAGTTATTGCTCATGAGAATTAGTTTATTGTCAAGTAGAAATTCCCCTTGCTGATATTTGCAGATCAAAAATTATTATAAGAACCAGAAGTGATGCATTGGAGCAACTGGTGCCCTTATGCATAGTATTGAAGCTATGGAAACAAGTTCAGCAGGTGTAAATCACCACTTTGACTTCAGTGACATTACTCCAATTTGTGATGCGATAATCTGACTCATGACATTTCATATCCTTCCTGTTGAATATCCTCAGCCCCAAGAAAGAATTAAAACCACTTAGTTTGTTTCTGTCATTCCAATTTGACTATCAAACAGCAATGAAGTGAATGAATACTGAGACCATTACATATCATTATAGTTACATTTTCACTAGAGAGTAATATGATGTTGTTTCAGATCCTTGTAAACTGAGGTCCAGATAAATGAAACTGTATTAAGAGCTACCATATGACCTACCCTTGTCATTGCAAAAACACATCTGCCTCAGCAAACTAGAATTTGTATGATTTAAACCAGTCATGAAAAGATAACTTACATTGTGTTCTGTTTTGCTTACAACTTATATCACAGTCCTGGGAGTACGATAACAATACTTCTGTTTCTTGAATTGGAAACAAAATAATTCCACATAATATTTTAAATGTGATGTGTTTCTTAGAGAGAATAAGAACTCTGGTCTGCTGTAAGTCAGTATTCAGATGAACACCACTACAGCATAAAAACTGGAGGGACACATTGTCATAAATCTTTCCTGAATTAAGGATGAATCAAATCACTTCTGACAGTACATTTCAAAAGCAGCATGATGAAAATTTATTCTTCGGTTCTTTATTTAAAGGCTTCTGGTAATCCCTTGATTACTGTAGTCCATTATTTTAGAAAAGAAAATGCATCTTAATAGTGTAACAGTGAAAATTCCTTACATGAAAGAGCTAGATTGCGATGCTATGGTTCCCTCAGACCTCACAAACAATTCTGCTGGGTTATTACTTCTTCAGAATATCCAGAGAGCTACAAGTGCTAACAGTGATGACTCACAGTTCATACTAAAGCCATTCTGCAGCTTGGCCTGCAGGCAAACTGTACAGATGATAAGGTTGTCATTTGCAGGTAGAAATTCAGGTGCAGCTTAAACTCTGCACAGTTATAAATTTTAAAACATTTTTAAAGCTCCAAGGTTATTTTCGTTCTTTTTTTCCTTTTTCCCCCAACAGCAAATATCAGATCTGACTTAAGGCACGAACACAGCAAGCCTATAGGAGCAGCCTGAAGAGGCAGCAGTTTGCCTTCTCTGCCTGTGTTGAGGGAACAAAGGCTGGCTGTCATACCCTGCCTACTGGCAGACTATTAAGAAGGCAAAACGCGAGGGGGCAAAAACCACTATATGAACAACTGTCTTCTTTACTCTCCTCCCAGCAACCTCAAGAACAGACAAACCCCTCTCTGGTCATCCCACTTATTAGCTCCCTGTCTCAGATCTTCCCTTTCTACATGATACTCTCCTATTTGTGTGAAGGAACTCGGCTAGGGCTCTAGCCCTTTCTCCTATTCCTTTTCTTCCCCAGCAGCGCAAGAGGCAAGTGGTGTAGGTAGTGCTCTCTGTGAGGTGGACAGCACGGAGTCAAGCCAGTCCCTATAGGCAGACCAGGGAACCTGTAGCTCTATGGCTGGAAAGGTGAAAAGGACATCCATACCCCAGTGAATGCAAGAGAAGAGGCTGATACGCCGTGTAAGGCTGCCACGCTCATAGCCATAACTCCAGAAAACCTATTCCCTTGCTCTTTTCCATGCAAAAATCACTCAGGCCATCTCACCTGCCAGGGATTCATACAACTCCTCCAGCCAGCCACTGCACCTCACCCACAGCCCAGTCTGCACTACCTTTAATTAGATAGTCTCACATGTACCAGAACTATCTTACCTGTATCTTACCTGCATCAGTAAGAGCACAGAAAAAGCTGGCTTACTCATTTACCTGAAGAAATGTGTATCTAATTTATAAAGCTTTCTGGCACATATTGTTATTCAGGCTTTTTAGTTAAAAATCAGGAAAAGTACTTTCCTTTCTTCTCTGAAAGCAGACTCAAGCCAGTTGCTCTGCCTCATCTCTCCTGACCTTTCTCCCTTGCCCCATTAGACACAGTATAAAGCAAGTGCCCTTTCTACCGGCCTCAGGAGGATCATCTTATTGTAACAGCTAGCCTCCATCAAGACATGACTATTTCTGGCATAAGAAAGAAAACAAGAAAAGCGGGAAAAGGAACTGCCTGACAACCTTTGTGCAGTACTGCTTTTTAGTTGTGCTTGGCCAATGCTAGCCCGTGTAAATTAGTGAAAATTAGAAAAGGTCCACTAAAAAGGTTACAAAACTTTTCTAGTAAAAAATAGACTGCACAGATGAGCATAAGTATTTAGCTGCATGGATAAAAAAATACCTTAACACAGAGTTTCTCATTAAACATGTGCTTATATCAAGATCTGATATGTGGTGCTACATCTGTCTGGCAACCAGTCACCAGAAGTGCATCTCAGGGCTCAATTTTGGGACCAGCTCTGTTCAATATTTCTATCAATGATTTAGATGCAGGAGTTGAATGTGAATGCACCATGAGCAAGATCGCTGACGATAAAATGTGAGGTGCCATTGATCATCTTGAGGGAGGAGAGGCCTTGCAGAGGGACCTAGATAAATTGGAGACTTAAACTATGATTAGTGGCATGAAACTGAAAAAGAGCAAATGTCAGATTCTGCACCTAGGATGGAGTAATGCCAGGCACAAGTATAAGTGGTCAGGCAGTTGGACTAGATGATCGTTGTAGGTGTCTTGCAACTGATCTATTCAGTATAAAAATATTTATGGACACATTGCTATATCTAATCTTATTATTTATTATGTGTGAATCGAACTCAATTTTCCCATTTTATATCAGGAATGAAGAAAAGTCCACAAGCACATAGATATGCAATGTATCAGAATATTTTTCCAAAATAATTTCACGTCATTCCAAATTGCAAAGTGTAGCAGTAATCTTGAAGTATTAGCAGTCCTGAATGCTTTCATCATAATTAACCATTACAAGCAGTTCAAAAAGTTGTAAGCAAAAGAATTCAACTGTGTCTCCATGAACTATGTGATTACACCTAAATTTTATAAAACATGCATTTTGTGATAGACTTCTATGCTACAATTGCATTTTTATTTAAACACATTTTCCATGCAATGGTAATTCAGTTTTCTGACCAGGTAAGAGATATCAGATAAAAATAACTTCAGTGTAACAGAGTAGAAAAGCTGCAGTAACTTTGTACTGCCATGTCAAATAGGACTGAAAAATAGAAGGATGTTTTAATCATAGCTCTCCATACATGTCTGTTTCTGTATACCTTAGCTTCAGCAGAGGAACTGATTTACTAAACTTAATCAAACTACCTTCCAGAGCATGCATCATACAAGCATTTGCATTTGGGCCAAATGGAATTCACTTCAACAGAATTTATTGCACAAATGTTACACAGGCCACTGAATTAAAGGGGTGGGGGGAATATCACCTTGAGTTACATTCAGTGACAGAAAACAAAACTTGAGAAAGCTTTTTCTAAATTCTTTGTGAGGAAAAAATAGTTCCTACAATTTTTTTTCTTTCCCTAATCACCTCTTTTAGAGCAGTTTAGACAAACTTTATTAAACTTGTCAGCATTGCATTCTTTTATGTATGGATGGACTGCTCCTGAAAAAGGTCAACATAAAAAGCACAAGTGGGCTTTCAACATCAAGAATGCATGCCTTCTCTTTTGACTCCTGCCCTGAGAAAGGGCCTTCTGAAAAAAACTTATGTCCCTGTAAAAGATTCCACTACTGCTGCTAAAAGAATCTGGAGCTTTATCTTTCTGCACTCAACCACTGACTTCTGCCTTGCATCTGTTTAGGCATGTTCTGGGAGGTAGGACCTTTGTTCCCACATATGTATAAATATATATGCTATAGATGTCAAAGACAATGTAGTTCTTTAAAATCTTTGGATGCCAAATGTTAGGCATCTAATCATACATCAAAAGATACATTTTTGCTTTGAAGTCAATAGGAACACTTTTAAATCAACTGCTTACATAAGCATCCAAATACAGAGTGGCATGCCTCATGTTAGGTACCCAAGCTGAAAAGTTTATCTACATCCTTACTGTTGTAATGGGACCTGCACACACCACTAAAGGCACAAGTGTTCTGTGAGATGTAAATACTACAAAGTTTTCCATCTAGCAAGGCACTGCCATAACAGCAAAGTTATTTCAGTCCTGACGAAAGGCAGTGGGAATTCTGTCTAGTGACAGTTACAGGATTTCTCTGGTCCTCCACGTTTCTCTTCCTCTAGGATTCTCTTGATAATTGCAACATCTGCACCTTCCCCTAATCTTAGGAAGGTGATGGAGTCCCAGAGAAAAAGAGGTCATTGAGATTCATCCTTTGCTCCTAGTTGTGCCACAGACTTCTGCAGAGTTAACTTGATTTTCATTCATCTAGCAGAGGAAAATATGCACTAGACTACAAATAAGAGGCCTTAAAAAGTCTGTAAGTTAATTTCAAATGAAGAAGAACAGAAATATGTATGATCTTCACAGTGCTAGAAGGAACAAGGTATTACATCATGAATGTGTCTGGTTATGTGATGTAATGAGGAGGTCAGCCTCTACCTTTTTTTTCCACATATCAGACTCATATTTTCCATATGGCTCCAGGGACACACACATACGTGCTGTATGCATTCATAACGACCATACATCTGCACATCAGTTCTTGTAACCTTGTATCTACCCATTAAACTGACACATGCAAACACCCAAGTGCACCTGCAAATTTTGTGGCATCGTTAATCAAACTACAAGTTTAGGCTATATATTAGGGGAATATGAGCTAAATAGCCAGTGATTTAAGGGGCAAAAGTTCAGCTGATTTAAATCAGCATAGGACCATTACAGTTGAATGTATTTCAACTCCTCTTAGCTGAGAATTTGATATCTGTAAAAAAACAAGAATAATCTTTAAGTCACACATGTGCACATGCACACACAGAGACAACCCTCAATTGCAAACTCAGTGTGTTATTAGTCCTTCCTTTAAAAACAAAATAAATTCTCCATTACTAAACCAACATGAAACAGCAACACTATCATCCTTCATATCCACAGGACTTAAAATACTTCCTGTTCCACTTATCAAGGCTCAAGTTTCTGTGTGAGGTTATCAGCTGTAGCAGGATAAGCAAACTACTGAACCTAAATAAAGAAAATTAGCTCTCAAAAGTACAGTGCTTTCAGCATTAGATACACTATGAGAATTTGTGTGAGAAATTTAGATAAGAGGCTGTTCAATTCAATTCCTCCTCCGAACAGGATGGCAAAAATACTGTACCTGACCTTATGAAGCTGTGACAATTTTATTGAGCTATTCTCTCTTTTTCCCCATTTGCAACGAGGACAAAGGCATTTGGCTCAAGCAAGCAGGGTTTTCTTCAGTAAACATGTGGTTTCAGCCAACTTAAAAGGATTAATGCATCCAGGTCAAGTTCACTGACTAATTTCATCTGGGGAAAAACAAACTTAAGAGCTAGTGTCATAAAACCTCACTCAGAGGCTGGAATTGTTCCCTCTTTACCCAATAGCTCAGTCAGAGCACCGTGGATATGTGTGAAATCTGGGCTCCACCTAGCACATCCAGGACAACTAAAACAAAGCTCAAGCTATCAGAGGAAAAGAGATGCCTTCCTGGCAGTTTAAATCTCCATCTGTATCCACTTGGCCACAGTGTCCAAAATGAAGTATTCTGACTCCAGCCAGGTAAAATACTTCATGTCAAAAGAAGCATCACTTTTACCTTGTCATCTTGAAACACACAAAAATCAAACACTGCCTTTGGTTTAACATGAACCAAATTCATTTTGGAATTTTATACTTTTTGAAGTGCAGGTGTTGAAAATATCTACAGCCTTTTGCACTGTACTGTACTCTATTTAGTACTGCTTAAAATGAAGTCTAAATTTCAATTACACACCATATAAAGGGAATATGCACATATATACAGTATTCTCCCAAAATACAGTCAATTTGCTTATTCATCTTTTCTAATACTATAGGAACATTAAAAAACACTGACTGTAAAATAACATTTAATCATTTCTTTCTATTCAGCATGCCATTCTGTAGAGAAAGGCTCTTTCCTGGAAAGCGAGCAGCTACAAATACACCATGCACCTCAGTGCTTTCTCCAGCCTTTAGCCCCTTTGAGCTCCCAGATGGTCTTAATTAAAATAAAGGAGTTTCTAATTTACAGCACAGGAGACATTTTGAAACCGTTGCTGAAGCAGTGTTAGTGAAACCTCAGTAACCCCCATCTCACCCCCAGACAAGTACATCAATATCTTTAATTTACCTACTGAAGTTCCTGTTGCACTCAGAAGTCTTCTTTACTTTAAGAATTTTACTGTGTTTCCATAGTACCTTAACCCCCAAAAATAAAGTTTCACATAAAAAATATGTCAGCATGTAAAGTAGCACTTATTCCTTTCCATTCTTATATCCCTCTCCTTCAAGCTGTTTCATCTCTGCAAAAAGAGACTAACAAATACAGACAACAAACACTTTCTGCCTGTATTATTATTACCAGTCTTGCTTTTCTCTCAAGCACACATTTCGTAGAAGTGATGTCACATCTCAGAGCACCTAAGTGGGATACCATACATCTTTGCAACACATTTCTCATACATCAATCTGCTTTTCTTGTAAACAAACAGCCAAAGAAGAGTTCCATCTGTACAGCTCAGTAACCTGAAGCATAGTCAACCAATAACCCTTTTAGAAGTCAGTGTGGATTTTCAGTCTTATTTTACAACAGGTAATGCTTTACTTTTGCACAAACGCAGGTGTAAATTTATTAATAACTTACAACCAAAACTAAAAACAACAGGAAATGTTTTTTAAGATTATGCATTAATTGGAATATCATCCAGTCCCACTGCATTATGTTTATGGCACATGTGAAATTTCCCCCTTACATCAAAACATACATACTTACCTAGAAAATCATGAGAATCACAATGATGTTAAATTGCTACATAAACATACACAAACTATATTATACAGTGAGAAAGTAAATCGTTTACTATGCCAGATTTTGGAAATATGGTTTTGAGTGATTTACAATGTTCTATCACAAATCTTGAAGCTAACAATGGAGTTTTCCCTAATGCCTGTATGCACAGATTGCTCCAACTAACATTAAGATGACATATACTAACATAATGGATGTGGACCTGTTGGAGAAAGTACAAAGGAGGGCCATGAAGATGATCAGAGAGCTGGAGCATCTCTCCTGTGAAAACAGGCTGAGAGAGTTGGGCTTGTTCTGCCTATGGAAAAGAAGGCTCAGGGAAGACCATAGAGAAGCTTCCAGTGCCTAAAGGCAGCCTACAAGAAATATGGAGAGGAACTTTTTAAAAAGGGCATATCATTACAGGACAACAGATAATAGCTTTAAACTGAAAGAGGGAGGACTTAGATTAGATATTAGGAAGAAATTCTTTCCTGTGAGGGTGGTGAAACACTGGCACAAGTTTCTCAATGAAGTTGTGATGCCCCATCCCTGGCAGTGCTCAGTCTGGATGGCACTTTGAGCAACCTGGTCTAGTGGAAAGTGGTGGGGTGTGGCACTGGGTGATCTTTAAGATCCCTTCCAACCCAAACCATTCTATGATTCTATGAAGTGCAGTTCTGCATAGATCCCCAGGGAAATTTTCACATACTTGCAAAGATGGCCACGGGTTTCCTCGTCATTGCCAGGAACACTATTAAATGGCTTCAGGATGCGCAAGGACCTCGCTCCCTTTTAAAAATGGTCTCCATAATACACATTCAAATGAAATTTACCAGATATCTGCATATGTGTACCAAAAAGAACCAGCTTGACTGGTTCAATAAATAATCCTAAATACCAACTGTAAAACAGCTGGTTTGCTTGGATCCTTTGAAAGAACAGAAAAACAACCCTCCAACAAAATGGACACGAATAGAAAATACCATGTTTACACACATTTATACGTGAATCGTCACTCTCACTTAAACTTTGCTCTCCTAACTTTTTTTCCCTGCTGTGTAATTCTGCATTTGCATAAAAAGGAACATCCATCAGCCAGACAGAAACTGAAATCTGCTCTAGCAGTATTTTATTTTAGCATCACTAAAAAGTACATGAAGTAATATGCCTTTGTTGCAGTTGTTCTGACAACTCTATTACATAAAAATGGGTGTGCAAGCAAAAGATTAGAAAACCAAAGGTGAAAGGGAAAAAAAGGGAAAGCAAGTTGGGAGACCGTTATGACAGCACGTACATGTATAGGTAAGAAAAATCTCAAATTTCTTCCTGCTGAAGAAGTCAGGAAAAGATTAAACACAACATGAATTTACAAACAAAGCAAATTTATGGCACTTCTGGAGAATGGAAATTAACACACATGACTTGCAAACATACCAAATACCCTGGGAGCTCTTCAGTCTCTTTCCAACAATGCTCTTGAAGTGCTCAGCAACTGCTTTCCCACATGCATTTCCATTGAAAACATTACTTAGTTTTCAGTCCACCTTTACTTGAGTCGATAATAAAGCTTTTTTAGTTATTCTGGTGAGCAACTGCCCCAACTAAAAATTTAAAGTAAACAACCAAGATGAACACTTTCTCCTTGTTTGCAAAAACTGACTTTCTGGATGCTTTTACTTAAGAAAGTGGAGACATGACCTCAGATATCAACATGCCTGATAATTCAGCATTATTTATTAGATGATAACTTGGAGAATGATTGGCTGCTTAATTATTTTCTCCTCAATTCTCCTTCCCATAAAAAAGTACAGTTGAGTGCTTTTAACTGATGTCAGAATAAATATGAATTAGTGGTGTCTAGATTTCTCCAATCACTACGCTTCTAACTGATGAAAAAAAATGAATCATAATAAGATATAAGAGATAATTGAGTTCCTGCAATCATCAAATATACACAACATATATTAGCCACTGATTTTTCATGGAAACAGCAACATGATCTTCCAGTAAAGGAGTTCAGTGCAATCCCCGATTCCCAATTACAGCATAAACTTTAATATTTTCCTCCTTTCTTAAAAGGATATAAATTTCCCACTTGAGGCCCTGAATAGTGGCACCTGAAATTCAGACTCCCACTACCCCCAAGATCCAAAGAATGACTTGTTTTGCTGGTAATTTAGAGACTGTCTTTACATACCCTTTGATGGCGGGAACACTAATTCCTTCATGGTTCAAACTGCCCATTTCCTTTCAAGAGCTGAAACCTCTTTTTTTCTTTCTAGTAGATTTTTCTATAAGGGCAAGGACCTTGCTGGGAAAATTCTTTTTTATGTGAAGGTTATGCAAGAAGCTACAGAAGTACCCCTTCTTTCCAAACTCCCACAAAGCATACAGAAAGAAAACAAAATACACTTAGAAAGTGAACTTAAAATGTTAATGACTAGGCATGTTTCTTAATTATTGTATATGGTGTCCTTTTTGCAGATGTATATTCTTTTCATTATTAGGGTTGAAGTTTTGCAGTTACAAAGTCACAGTGAATGACCTGACCACACCAGCATAACTCAATAACCTTTAACAGCATCCCTAGAGCTATTTCCTACAAAACCTCACATGACAGAACTCCAGGGCTTTCACCAGATCATTCTCACTGGGCCTTTGGTTGTCACAAACTGCTTGCAGCTTGATAAACAGTTATTCTGCCTCCCACTTGGGCCAAACACCAGAAAAATAACTCATCATTGACAGTTTAGTACCAGAGCAGCAGAATGAAGGTCCTACCTCCTCTGCTGGCCCATGTGCAAAGGCTCCTCCTGAATTACATGCATCACATTTCATGTGCCCTCTACTAAGACAGGAGATACTTTACCACACACTTTCAGGAAGAAAATTCATACATCTCAACCTGATATAATGCATGTCATAACCAAAAATAAGTATTGAAGTGACTGCTTGGCAGTACCCAAAGCAATCAAGCAGAACATCCAACCAATAATATTAAGGGATTTTTGTATTATTTTTATTGTTTCCCCTACGCCCTGCACCCCCACACCACTTCTTACAACAAGGAGCTCCATTTCTCCTCTCCAGGGAGAATACTGACAATCAATTTGCTTTCTGAGATAGTTTTGGGACTCGTAACACTTTTGAAGTGTAAAACCAACAAGTATAAAGGAAAATCCCAGGAGTCACATTAGTCAATAGTGTGAAATTCATGCTTAATACACAGAATGCTAATGAAAACAGACTACAGCTTTTTACTGTATGGTACATCATTAAAAACGTATTTAAACTGTGTATTTTTTCCAAAGATTAGGTTTTAAGAGCACAGAGACCACCTGAGATGCTTAGAATAATAATCTGCATTTGAATTTGCATTACCTCCTACAGTCCTCTTTCTGTCAAAGTAAAGGTAGGAAACATCTCATCCAAACTGATCTGAAAGCCTATAATCCAGGTCCTTCATTTGCTGGGACAAAGTATTTTGAAAGTCTGTTTGATCATTCAAACATCTCAGGACACATTTCTTAAGAAAAAAGCACCCCGTTTACAGGCAAATCATTTTCTAAGCAAGCAACTTGCAGTTTTATACCCTCTATCATTTTTTTCATAGCAACACTTGGGCTTTTTGTGCATTATACCCTTTAAATCCAATATTAAGAGTTGTATCACCTAAGCCAGCCTCATTTGCCTAAATCATGGTAGACAGTCTTGTAGTCTTAATTTCAAAAATGCTCCTTTTTTAACTTTACTTGAAAGCTGTCTCACAGTTGAATTCAAAGATAAACTTTCTCCCTGTCCAAAATGCAATTAAAAAGTAAACCAGCTAACCATTAAGAACACTTTCAAGTTCTATTTTAAAGCCATTAAGGTGCACTGCAGTTACACGAAGACATTTTCCTCCCCTCCTCCAGCTGAAAATATGAAATGTTAATCCACGATATAAAACACCCATGAAGTGTCCCACACAATTATACAATTATGGTTTTAGTTGACTAAACAAGCTGAGCAGTTCTTACAATATTTTGTGTAACTACATCTATTATTAAAACAAACTAATTCAGAGACTATGAAACACAGTATGTGGTTCTCATGGATCATAAGCTTTTTAAAAGTAATTTTTTCCCCCCTCTACACATAGTTGATGGGATGCCATAGTTGCTTTTACAATTCAGTTTAGCTTTTCTTTAGTAAATCTACATTTGAATTTGCTTTAATACTGAGCCTGACTGGTGTGGAAACTGATGGGCTTGTCTTGTTTTACAAGCAGGCCCAGGTTAATCTAAATATTTAAACTACTGATCAGCAGTGTTCCTGAAGTGTGTTTATTTGGCTCAGTCCTAGTCTTTCGTAAACAAGCAGACTGATGTTGTCGACACACATGGCAATATTCCAACGTTACAGATGCAGAAATGATTGCACCTTTCTGTGCATCAGGGGCAATTAGCAGTTACCTGCAATCAGAGAAGAATTAAGGTAATCATCTCTGAATTAGACCAGATGGAACTCTGGGTGTTATTCTCAATTCAATTTCATATAAAAGAGCAACATCTGTCCTTAAAAAAAAAAAAAGTATAAAAGCAAGAAAACAAACTGATTGGTAGGTATCAAACATGCCTTCAGTATGATAGCCTGAGCAATTTCCTCTACCAGTATGACCAACACATTATGCTTTGAGTCTGGTGCTCTGAGGATAACCGCTATTTAGCAAGGACCCCTCTTTCCATTATCTATTGGGAGATGGGAGAGGGGGAGAAGGATGCTTCTTTTTTCCTTTAATAAAATGATAACCCCCCCAAAAAATGTATTTAAACACATTAGGTGGATACATTCAGCATCTGATATATGAGTAAGTCTTTCAAATTGCATGGAATTTTAAATTCATTAGTGAAAGGCCAAAACTGATTCCACCACCCTCTCCTGAATTTGGAGACATCTCCAATATCCAAGATCAAAGCCTTTGGATACAAACAGATAGCACATCCAAAGAGCCCCATTTTCACAAAGAAAACTGTGGTGGAGGGAAGAAGATAACTCATCAGCTTTCTCAATGGTTATATAGTTCAGGAATCCTTTCAGGTGCATTTACAGATACACTACAACTTTTGACCTACAGTCTATCTCTTTCATATATAAAACAAGTTACTTTTAGGGGCAAACTGTCTAGTAGTATTTATATGGTTCATACTGAAACTCTAGAATTAGCTCTTTTTAATCTATATTCCTTGAAGAGGTCTAATCAAATAACTGCATTTCCATTAAATACCAAATGCACTTCTGTAAACTTTGCGAAATTACAGCAATTGTCTATGATATGGAAATCCAGAAGTTTTTCATTATACTTTTCCCTTCTCCCACCCTATATTGTATTTTACACATCTGGAACCAGTAGAAAAGCTATAGTATTAGTATGGGCAATAAGAATCACAGCAAATCCACTTACAGAACAGACATGCTATTTCAAAAAGTCTGCCAGTAATGGACATACTTCCCCCTCCAAAGTTCACATGACTTCTTAGGAACAACAGAACTATTCTTCACTAACAGGCAATACAGAAACATACATACGCACACAGAGAGAAAGATACATTTCCTGATTACTGGGCTATTTTGCAAAATCAGATCACTTACTGCCTTTTTGCAATCACATCAGTCAGTATCAGTACTATGGACAATGCTCAGGAGCAGTTATGCAGAAGGGGGGAAAAAGGTTTTTACTTTGGCCTTTAATTTTCTTTTAACCTCTGAGCAGGTACTGTGATTGTATCCCCCCTTCCTTGAACTTTGAGTGCCCTCTTTTTTACAGCCAATCATACCCACTGTTACATACAAGGTTCAATTTTAACAGTTTTCCAGCCAAAAGAGTTTTCCAGCCAAAAGACTGCTATGAATAAACCCTGAAGAAGCACACTTACCTGCTTTTTATCAACTTTCACAAAAACAACCCTGAGATTTGTAGAAGCAATATAAACTTGTGAATTCCATGCACCTGAGTAATTACTGTAATTAATATTCTAGGAGATGTGTAAGCTAGTGCATCAGGTATTGACAACATCAATTTAGTTATGCAGAACACCTGCTTGTTGATATTCCTTACTACCTGTGAGATTTAGGTAGAATTGAAGCCAGTAATACAAGTTTTCCTTTTTGTCTTCAGAAGTAGCACTTTTATCTCTAAACAATATTAAATTTAGTAACCATACCAGACAAATAAACGTCGGGAGTTATCTTTAACACATCCTACTTTTGAAAATAAGATTATATAGCTCCAGAACTGGGATCAATGGAATAGTCCTACACACAACATGTCTGGTTCAATGCAGCACTACTCCAAGGGCATCCTTCTGGTTTAAGATAACTGTATTAGCTGAGAGAGGTTTTGCTTGTTTTCAGTCAGGTACCTTTTACAGAACCTATTATCAGTTTCTTCAGAGTGAACTAAAAAGACAAACAGCTTTCCCGCAATACATTTGGTTGCTTTAAAGCAAACACACAAGTTGTGGAGGAACATGTTCCTCCGCATCTGATTATGTTGAGACATTTCAAGAGCTATGAGAAATCTGGGATGACCCCTAGCACTGAACAGCCACTACATCTAGGAATAAACAGCATGTTAAACTTTCTTGCTATTACGACTAAGTGCCTTTCACCAAAAGTAGCAGAATGAAGCAGAACATGCACAGATCACAAGACAAGAAACCTTTGTCATCATCTTTCCCCTTTAGCTTCTCTTCTTTTGTTAGACTGTTTTCACAACAGTCTCTCTTATTATCCCTATCACTGACGTAAACTTCTTGTCTCATAGGATGAAAATAACTTAGAGACATTTTGCTTAGGTAGATGAGAATACTCTCATAAAGCAGCTTTGGAAAAATCCTCCCAGCATAATATAAGAAACTACTGCTCACTTCAGGTGTAATGAAACGCTGGTAGCCCTTTGTAGAAATTCTGTGCTTGCTTGTTTTTTTTTTTTATAATCATGTCAGCTCCTTAAAATTGTGCCAGTTTGTTTCAGATTGGGGTGAATTAATTCACCAGGGTCCAATCCCAGAGTTTGGGTTCAAATTTCAGCTTAAACAAGCAAATGAAAAGTCTCAGCTGCAGCTACCACCTTGTGCTGAAAATATACATTTGCTCAGATTCTCACAAAACTTACCTCAGAAATCAAATCACATTCTTTATCAAATAAGGTCTGGAGTGAAATTGGGGAGTTTAAACCATCAGACTGTTTCCTAGTCAGGAAAAAAATTACATGAATCTTCACAAAAGGTTTTATAGTAACTTCATTTTCCTACAGAAAGTGCTTTTCAGAGTCTTTTAATACTGCTTGCAATAAATACAGGATCTGAGGTCTGCAGGGGGTGGATAACACTTTATAGTTTTCTCAAATCCTCTTATTCCACCCACTCTGAAAATTCTACAGCCCAGGTTTAATGAGTAAAATGTACTACAGTTCCGCTGCAAAGCTAAGCCAGATCTCCACCAAAAAAACAAAAACACCCCAAAACAGAAAAACCCACCCAAAATGCACAAACCCAAACCTTTCTTCTTCTGCAATTGCTTCACAAAATCAGACTTTGAAATACTAGTTTGAAGTCATGTGCTTATTCATCACTGTGTCTCAGCCTCTGAAGTGAAATCTATCTTCAAATAAAAAATGTCTTTTATTGTTTCAGGGCAAATCATGTCTGTCTTGCATGAAGGATGTGTGAATATTCAGCAAACTGATGATTCATTATGGTCTTGAACAGCAATAGGACTTCATCGTAATCCAAGCAAATCTGATCATTTGTTAACTCATTTTTTAAGAAATATAATTAAAGTATCGTGTTCATGCATCATGCTTACATGGTAACATATTTGACATTTTCAATTTGAGCAATGTCAGTAAGATTGAGAGGTCTGAGATATACTTGTTTCAGCAGATCCAAGTTATACGCCAGTACCTTCTTTAAATAACCAGAGTTTTTAAGGGCTAACCATACTCTATGAAGATATGGGTCTCCAAGAAAATTGAGCTATTTTTTGTTCGACCAGTTCCAATATTTTAAGTGAAATAAGTGAGAGACTCCAAAGAGCTCAAAGGCTAGACTAAATGCTCTTGGCTTAATGCTTCTATAATTAAACATGGTACAACTGGACTGCGCTACAGCCACAGTATCACTGCCAATGGAATAGCAACTTTCAGTCAAGCATGAGACTGTTGAGGGAAACTATGAGTGTATTCTTCATACATTTGATGAAAAAACAGATACTTGGCTCTTACCGTATTATGTCTTGGCCCTAGTTTAACAAAGCATTCAAGTACGTGTGCATATATGTGTTTGTAAGGCAAGATGTATGACACACAGCACCATAACAAAGACTCACACTTTGATTTCAGTGCCCACTACCCTTTTCAACTAAGCCCATGCTCCTGAACAGCTTCAGAAATCCAACCCTTTCTCAATATTTAAAATTCCAAGTCTCCCACTTGCATTAAAATTATTGGCTATATAGGAACTATACAGAAAATAATAACTTTATCGTATCCAGTTAAAACACACGAACATTGTGAAAATATAAAACTTGTACAAACCAAAACCATGAAATTGAATAAAGCACTCATCTGTTACAGGCAGACAACACTAAAAGAACAAGGTTCAATTCAAAGGATGCTAAAATATTTGTACAACCTTAAGCCAGGCTGGCTGAGGGAGCCCCTCTTTTCTTTCTTTGGTTCTTACTATTTCCATGCATTTTCTCTAAATAGGCTCCAACTTTCCCAGTTCAGTAGTATGACTAAGATGACTGTAATATGGTAAGTCCACATTAAAGAAATTTCAGAGTCCAGTGATAACATCTAGCATCTGCCTAGCTATGTCTTATTTCTCAATTCAACAGTAAGTTATTCTAATAACTCAATGTTATGTTCAGCATAAAAACAGACATCACGAACTTTCCATCACAAGACTTCTTTCCATGCTTCCCTACTCAAAAGCAGTGAATAAATTCCTGGTCATTCGGGAACAAAGTTTGCACATCATCTTGGATTCAAGCCAGATGTGAGGATGTCAGTGGAATTCTATGCCTAAATCTCTTCTCCCTCCATCTCTGTTGGCACTTTTTTGTCTAATGGATCAATGTTTACCTTCAAGTTCTTCCACATTTCCAGTAATCTCATCTCCAAAGCATCAGTCTCGATGTATAAACAGCAAATAGCAGTGTCTGCCCACTTTTGTTTCTTCCAGTTTTCAAAGCAACACCTTTCAAAATAGTTTTCCCAATTCTGTCCTTCCCATTTTGTAGGGCCGTTTCAGAGGTCTGCAAAGCTTCCTTTTTATCTCTCTTAAAGTCTACTTTCCTGCTACTAGACAAGATAACCAAATAAAACAACTTCATAGCACTTATTGTGATAACTTGATCAAATGACTGCCCGCCTCACTAACCAGTATTGCCACAACATTTACATATTCTTCTCATGAGCATGTATTAAACTTACCTTTTCCTGTTACCTCACACTTAAAATTGTAATCTGTCAGGAGTAAAGACTGCCTCAACCCTTCCCCTACCTCCCCATTTTCTTTCTACAATACTTGGGGCAACAAAATCTTGGCTCCAGCAGAGTTCCTAAGCACTATGGTAGTACTGAAAGGATCAAACACATTATGCATAAGACTATACCTATATATCACTTGTTTATCACTATTGCAATCTGCTCTACATAAGAAATATCACCTTAAGAACTTTTTAGTAATGTAAACTGAATTTGAGATAGCAACACAATTCAGTACTGTATGTGGATATGCCATATCTCTACTAAGGCAATATTCCTACATTGGCAAGCAGTTAGAACTGTTCTTTCAAAACTCCTCCTCTTAACAGCTTATTGCCAGTTATAGTTACAAGGTTTAGAAGATTTTTTTAGTGTTATAATGATATACTTGCAAATTAAGAAAAGCTTAAGATGTATAATGGTGCTGTTGCATGGTGTAGGTGCTTGGTGTGGGTTTGTGGTCTGTTGGGTTTTCCTGACATAATACACACTGAAATGAGCAAACTTCCCAGTTGATAGCTGCCAATTGCTACGCAATATTACTACAACATTTCTGGGGTTTCGGAATTGTCCAGACCTTGGGAAATTATAAAGATGTTAAAGTAACTAAGATTTCCTAACTCAAAAAGTTACTGATGACATGTGAAATTTTCCTTGGCACTGCACAGGTACAATGTGAGAAACTGCTTCGCTTTCAAGTGATCAAGTAGCTGCTGCATTCTTTAAAATTCACTAAACACCATCAACATTCTGCTCTGTATAAAAAGGAATAAACAAGAATGAAAAAACAACCCCTAAATACATGCCAAAACAGTTCTGAAACCTTCTCAAAATCAACATAATGAAAATCATTACTTACATTTTCAATATTGTTACAACATAATTAAGATGTTTATTATTTTAGACTCGCATTTCTAAGATCAAATTAAGTAACAAGTGCTGTTCTAAGATATGCCTTTATATCACTCTTCTAAAAAGTTAAATTGCTTAAATCTTAAGGCTAGGCTAGAATCCACTGGTTAAAAGCAACAGGCCCCTAATTGACATATTCACGCAATTTTTATGCACCTTTGCACTTTCATAAAAGAAAAATAGCCATACCCCTTTTTGAATTAATCTATATCACAAAGACATTTCCTCCTTTTCCCCTTCATATTAACAAATCCCCTAAAGATTACAGACAAGTTTCCCATCACCACAGGGGTGCAAAGGCCAAAAAGCAAACCTAATGAGGCCAAACGGAGGCCTTCTCTTTCAGAAACGTTAATCTTACTCTTGAGAGAAAAAGAGGTAAAGAGAACCCAAAAAAAAGCCCTGCGAGTATACAAAATCACTTGCAATAAAAACGTTTACAGCATTTCTTTTGTCCAAGGGTGTCAGGAAGGGCTTTAATTCAGAGGAACTAGTGGGAATACAGTTCCTCTTATTAAAATATATTAATTAGTGTAATATATACAGTTGTCTCCTTTGAAAAGCAAACCAAACCCATGAGAGAAACAGCAGGGTCCTGCAAGGGCCCGCCCACCATCCTGGATTTACTCCTCTAAGGATGGAGTCCCCAAAGCTGCCTCTGAAACTTCATTTCTTTTCATGTTTAAAACCTTTATTTACAGGCATAAATAACAATGGCATAATCATTAGCAGCAACAAAGTTCTAACTCCATCAAGAACTTGCTAATTTAGAAATAGGCATCTAGCTTTCAAATGGAAGATTGTCAGTGAAATCCCTAAATATATTTCTCAGGTCTGAAATTTGACTGCCATTGAGACACCTGTCTTAGTGTTTCATTTTATACGTTCACAAACAGTGCTATTTAGTTTAAAGGGATATCCTGATCCCTAGAGTTTGCAGCAGTAATGTAAGCACAAGTTCTCAAAAATATTATCCCATGTGCTGGCTGATTGACAAATACCAAGTTTTAGCAGTCATCAACTGCCTCTGAACAGCTTATTTTGGGTGAAAGTAATACTGAAGCATAGTTTTGGGTACCAGTTTAGATGGTAATCCCTAAGTGCCCACCACTAATGGGATCATATCTACCTGAACACCACTCCAAGAAGCAAATTACTGGAGGTTGCACGTGTTTTAGTGAAAAATTACTGTGCATTCACTGCTGACAGTAATATTCCCCGTTTTGTGTTTGTGATTTACACATATATATATTTATTTATATCCAGTCTGGTTTTATGCAGATCTGCTACAGAAGTGGTCAAGGAAAAAAATAAATAAAAATCAGTTTATAACCTATTTAAAGTGAAAAGCCACAACACCAAACAAGATCATTCTTATGTTCATGCACACTATTGCCATAAAGCTTATGTCGGTCAAAACATAATCAGTCACTTCATTGGCAAAGACCTCCACAACATGAGCTTTTGAGGGTGAGCATAGGTGAGGATGATTAGCCATGTAACTCATGTAACACTTCTGATGATGCCTAAGGAGAAACAGCAGCCAGCTTACCCTGCTGTTGACAGGGCTAGGGGCAATCATATTTTTTGTCACTTCAGTCAATTATACATCTTGTCTTCATACACACACAGAGCAGACAGTCAATGAAGGTGTTGATTTTGCAAGTCAGTTTTCAGAATTCAGCCATACTTTAAAGTTGTGCTTGTTTAATCACTGCTGCCACTTCATATATACAGAAAGGATGCCAACAGTACTAGTTTTGACTGCAGCCTTTTTTCATAAAAGGCACAGAAAGCACCAAGCTTGATCAAACTGGCTCAGACCAAATAGAGGCTCCCCTTACTGTGAGGCCCTTGGTCTTTCTGAACCTAAGGAGCATTCCTCCACCATTTCAGCATTTAGCTAGCCATGCCAACTACTTAAATCTTTGGGGAAGACATGAGGAGAAATGAGGAAAAACAAATCAGACTTAGATTATGTTAAATCTTGCAGGAGATTCCCACTAACATAAATTAATTTATTAATAACAAAACTGGTAAAGAAAGTTTGTAGTGAAAGAGGAATAATGAAATACAAAAGACCCCTTGCAGTTTCTGTGCATACATAAGAAGATGGCTTTTCCAAGCTTTCCCTGAACAGGTTTCCTAACAGTTTCAGACGTACTGAGGATTTAGAGGTATAGTCTACACTAACTCTTATTACTGTTTTATTGTTTATTTTAGAAACACAAGTGCATCTCCTGTATCAATGATCACAATTTCAATTTACACTGTGCCAAGAAAAAAAAAAAAAAGCAAGCCTCACAGTTTCTCCAAACACTGCTGTAACATATTGAGTCAGTCAGCACACAAGAAAAAGCACTATGAAATTCTCATATCTCCTGTGGCATATTTGCTTTTTTTCACGTGACAGTCTGGCAATCAAGTACTTACTAGAGCCATACTTGTTTGACTTACATGTAAAGATATCAAAGATACACACACCCTCCCTGAAAACAAAATAAAAATACTTACAACCCCCCCATAAAGGAAAAAAAAAAACAAACAACAAAAACAACCAACAAAATGAACCAAAACCCACACCAACAAAAAAAACCAACCACATCTATACCAAATAAAAAGAAAACAAACGCTGGCAAGCAGGTCTACAACATTTTGTCACTAACCCTCCTTTCTTTCCTTCTTTCCTTCTTTCCTTCTTTCCTTCTTTCTTCATCCAAAAAGCAAGCCCCTGTCCTCCAGATCATGTTAGCAGTAGAGTTTATTTTTTCCGTTTTATCTTAGCAATTTAAAAAACTACCCTTCAACTTTATAAGCTATGTATTTCTTGAAATAAAATCATCCAAGCACAGTATTTCAGCACTACCATTCTATGCAACAACAAAGCTGGAGAAATCTCTTACCTTCCCAGGACCTTTCAAGCACAAGCAGTAATTCTTGACCCCATCTTTTGAGTTATGTTTCTCCTTTCTGATCTTGGGAGAAAATAATTATACGTTTCTGATTGCTAACAGTGTTACACTTGAACCTACAGGCAGTCTATCTTTCGAGTTAAATTCAAGTGTAACGACAGCAGCAAACAAACTCTAGGCTTCCAAAACCCAGAGTATCTATGAAAGAAGTTCATGAAGCAATGTTACCTGGCAAAAGCCATGAATCAATGTTTAACTTGCAGGGCATTTAACATCTGAGCAACTAACAAGAAACACTGGAATTGATTTCCAAAGATCATTTAGACTACTTCCCTAAAATAAGGGCAAAAATTGCTGGTATCAATGCTGACGGATATTGACAAGCCTGTTCTTAAAACATCTTGTGATGGAGTTGCTATAACCATCAAATACAATGAGTTCCACTGCTTACACTATTCTGCAAAGGTAAGAAATAAGCACACAGTTTACTTTTTTTTTTTTCAATTAACTGTTAGGTCTTTGAAAACTGACACCTCCCTTCAGTTAGGTCTGTTCTAAGTCAAATCACTCCAGTTCTCAAACTCCCCTGTACCTGCAGACAGAAGAACATTCTTCTGATGGTTGTTGTAGCTCTGCTCTGGACTCTTCTCATCTGAGCAATGTTTATATTTAAATGTTTCCCAGAACTAGGCAAAATTTCACAAATGATACCTTACCAATTCAGAGTGGAAAAGCTATTTCATTTTTCACACGAGTGTAACACTTGACTTATGCTCAGCTTGTGATTGACTATAAATCCCATAAATTTCTTCAGAATAGCTACTTTGTCAATGTCTATACAGCAAGCTTATTTACATCCAAAGTATACTTTATTCAGCATTATTCAACTGTATCCTATTTTCTATCAGATTATTTCTCCACTTCAGGATTCTTGAAAAGCTTTCAATTGCAAGACATCTGAATTTAAGTTCTGTGTTCAAACATACTTGCTAATCTTCCCAGGTTGTTCCAGAAACTAAGACATACAGAAAGCAACAGTGGAAGACTGAAAGACAAAATGTCTTAATTTCAACCCTTAAACATGTAATTAAAACACTTCTCACTAGCTCATCTGTCAAAGCAACAATCAAAGCAGTGCTAGACTGCTAAAAGGAATGTGCAGATGAGTTAAAACATGCAAATCATGACAAATTATTCTGGTGAGAATATGATACATGAGGCGTGGGAGGTGCTCTTATTTTTGGTACTTCTAGTACCGTGGGCAAACAATTCATAAAAACAAGCAACGTGCAGAGAAAATGTAGTTTTAAAAGTACCATTGACTTAAAGAGAACAAATTTATCCTGAAGTAACTCATTTTATTAATTGTTAAGTACTGTAAATTCCTAAAACATTACCATAAAATAGTAAGTTGCTCACTTGTCATCACTTGTTTATGAGAATCCCTCAGATCTCCAGAAACTGAACCTTAACACAGTTACAAGCCCAGGTATTTAAATGATGTTAAGAAATCCAGTGGAAAAATAAAGGACTATGCAAACTACTAATTTTTCATTTACTTTAGTGGAAAAAAGGAAAAAGCCAACTTTGATAGACATCAGCAATAAATGAGATATGATCCAGGCTACATTTGTTCCATGTATAAGACTCATTTATTTATTTAAAATGCTTCGAGACTAATGGAAGGCAAGGGAAATTTGTAAATTTGGATGTGACAACTGGAGATTTAAGTGCTAATCTAAATTCTTAAAGCCAAAAAATTCATATGCCATAAGCATATACACGTGGACAGGGCTGCACCAATACAGCTGCACATGCAAATAAGTAGCTAAAGACCTAACACCTCATATATATGTAATACCAATCCTATTAACACATGCCACCAACAGCAATATACATCTGTTTGGGGAACTTGCACCTTTCTAGAAAATGCAGTCCAGTGGTGATTTTAATGGGCAACAAAAAAGTTTACTTAGAAATGTCTCACCTTGTTAACCAAGGTTTTCTTTCCAGCCCACATATCTTTACATCTTGACACATATCTCTACATGCAAAGAAGAATCTCCCTAGAAACCAAATAAACAACAGAAGTGCAAACAGCACGTTCTGCCTCTTGATACTTCAGGGGCTCTTCCTCAAAAGCTCTATTATTGACAGTGATTCCTGTTGGGAGGCAGAGAGAAGGGAACTTTACACTGAATACAGCTTTGTTTTTCACTTAGTACTGTGAGTTACAATGCTGCCAATCAGAAATTCAAAAAATACTCTCATCTGCTAACAAAACACAAGTATGGAAAATCTAGAATTCACTTTGAAAAAGTCACTTCAATATATTTTAACTATAATCATTTCAAACAAATACAGTTTTTAAATCAAAATCAAGGTCAGTCTAAGAAGTGTAGAGTATCACAGGTCCATCGGGAAGAATACACTGAGCTATTTTAAGCTGTTTAATGTTTAGAATAAGTGCAATGCACTGGAAATGCAGCCCAGCAACAACCCATACTTTACTATGCAAAACAGATTCATAACCTTTGAAAATAAAGTATTTTGATATGAGTAGCACTCTGTTGCCAACTGTTAAATACGTAAAATCTTAATGCTGGATTCATCAGTAAGATAATTCCTGTATATCTACTTTCTTTCCATCCAACAACAAAAAGCAAGAGACACCAATGAATAAAGATCACTATTTTTCAATAACTGTTCTGTATTTCAAGAATCCTGTGAAGGACTCCATTATATGAAATACTGCAACTTTATCTAGTTCTCATTCAAATCATATGAATATATTTCTATCAAATCAAGTAATACAAGTTCAAGTCTCCAGAGAAAAGCACAATTGATTTCATATTAATGGAAATAAGATAACATTTCCCGAAGTTAGCTGCAAGGAGCTGTTTTTCCTCTTACCTTAAGGAGACACATTTGGATAAAATGGGCAATGATTTCTCTAAAAAGGCTAGAAGAAAACACTAATGGAACCCTTAGATTCTATTTCTGCTTTTCCTCAATAGCTTTTAAGACCACAAGCATCCAGTAATGCAGTGCAGCACTGAGACACGCATTTTTGTCTATAGCTTATGTCCTTGTTTGCTCAGTCATTTATCTATTTTTTAATGAAAATAGTTCCTGTAAAAATTGTTGCTTTTTTGGTTTTGGTTTGTTTGGGCTTTTTATAAACTCGCATTTCAGAAAAAATCTTAGAGGTATTGGTTCACAGACAAATTTTCTGCTGTTTTCCGTCAGCTTTCGTAATAAGTAAGGCCCCAAGGTTTTTCAAGTTCCAAATTTTTACAAGTACACTGTAAGTTTCAGTGTTAAGAGGTTTTTGTTAGTTCTCTTTTTGTTTGACAAAATTTCCACTGATAGTTGAGTCAGTGATATTTAATAAACAATTTATCTACAATACACAACCATAAATCCTAGCTCAAATTCAAATTACTCAATTACTGTTTTCAAACCATAATTACTGAAAAACACACTAAATATGAGAACAGGTTACAAAGAGAACTTATTGCTAACAACACTACTAAGTATACTTTAACGGTGGTGCTCATCTTTTTGGGAAAAATATTTAAAACATTGCTTCCATTAAATGTATTCAGCTATTGGCAACCAAGTAAATCAGCAAGATCTGTATTTACTCTTACTCCAGCTGCATACTGTGAATGGGCAAATAAGAGTGATATTAACATATCATCACTAAAATGTATTGTCATTTACTTCGATAAGAGATGTTCCACTTCAGAAACACAAAAACAGAAACCATACTAACTTTAAGTATACCATGTAGGGATAAAAAGACTCCTGAATTCCATCTAATTATAGCTCTTCTTAGATAACAGCAGAATTAGAAATTAATTCTTTCCCTGTAGTTAAACCAAGACACAGTTTTAGAATCTAAAAAGGCCAATGCCATAAGATCATTTTTGTATGCACTGGAAAAGAAAATAAATTGAATGGAAAAATGCAGCATACGTAATGAATGCAAATGAACATGAGATGCCTGCTGCTGGTAAACACACAGGTAGTTACATTTTGCAGCATGTTTAGGAAAATTAATTTGTTATGTACCTTCTTTGGTAATCAAAGAGCATGCAATTAACTTTATGGGAAAAAAAACCCTGACATGTTCAGTTCTATAATTTGACAGCAAGATTGAAAAAAAAATTAATTGTATTTTACAAAAATGTGAACAGGGACTTGGAACTACTGATTCTAACTTTCCTTTCAGAAAGAAAAAGAGGGTCAGTTACATTGAAGTTACATATGTATGCAATGACATCCTTCATGAATCTGTTGTTTTGCCAGGAACCTTATTTCACCTTACAAAAGGGCAGTCTTAGTCTCAACAGAGCACCTGAAAGGAAAGTAGCAACAAGGAAATGTCCCCTTGCTATGTCTATGAAAAGTATATGCTCTCATCCTGAAGCACCAATGCAATCTCACTTGGTGTGTATGCAAGTACTGGTGTTACATTTTGTATGATCTCAAGTGGAGAAAACCATCTGTCCAAAGGACATCATGAACTTTCTCCCCAGATCACTACAGATTCCTTCCAGCCTTTAAACTGATGGCTATCTGTCACAAAAAGTCCTCCTCAAGCCACTTTTACTCAGCAGCTTCACAGGGTTTAGATTGATTAGACCAATCACAGTCTAACAAAAAGTCTAGTGTGTCTGAACACAATGCAAAGATGTGAGTAACACTCTTTGCCATCTCAAGCAACACAGTTTAAAGAACACTGGAGGCAGTCAAAAAGAGAATGCTTGGGCATCTGAAAGAAAGATGATAATTTGGGGAGATAGCTGTCTTCATTGGAAAACAAATGCTCTTTAGAACCAGCAGGAATTTTCTCCAAGACTCAGAAAAATTCTGACTGTATTTGTCCCTATCCAAATGCTATTATTAGTAACTAAGTTAAACAACTACTCATCATTAGTTCATCTCAAAGTATGATTAATGGTAACAGAATAATGTTGTGCCTCACCGATCTTTTTCTGTAAAGTCCCACACTTGCAAGGCATACATGCAGTGGGAATATGTGCTCACAAGGCTAGTAAGCCAGACATAAAAACTACATGCCCCTGGAAGAGAGGCCCTAGCTGTTGTCCTTCCTGCTCTATACAAAGCAGGAAAACAGAGATGGACTTTCAGCAACACAATCAAGCAAGGAAGGATCATAATAACAGCTTTTGGAACAAATCAAGTCCATAATACATTGGGTGAGCAATTGGCTGATGGTTTGGGCTCAAAGAGTTATAGTAAATGGGGTTATATCAATCAGCAGCCAGCCAGTTGGAATTCCCCAGGGCTCAATTTTAGGGCCAAAGCCCTTTAATGTTTTTACAAATTATCTGAATGCAGGAATTCAATGTACATTAAGTTTGCTGATCATACTACACTAGCAGTTGTGGATTCCCTTAAGGGTAGAGAGGCCTTACAGAGAGATCTGAATAAACTAGAGAGCTGGGTAATCACCAACCGTATCAAATTTAACAAGAGCAAGTGCCATATTCTAGACCAGGGACAGGATAATCCCAGTTATATGTAGAAATTAAAGGACAAGAGGCTGGAGAGTAGCCCTGCAGAAAGAAATCTGGTGGTTTGGGTTGATGCAAGTTGAATACAAGCCAAAAGGGCCAACTGTCCTGGAGTGCATCAAGCACAGCATAGTAAGCTAGTCAAGGAAGGTGACTGTCCCACTCTACAATTCACTGGTGCAGCCCCATCTTGAGTATTGCATGCAGTTTTGGGTGACTCAATAGAAGGACATCAGACTATTTGAGTGTGCCCAGAGGGAGGTAGCTAGGATGGCAAAAGGTTTTGAGGACAAGACTTAACAGGAGCTGCTGAGGTCACCTGGTTTGTTCAGCTTGGAGAAAAGAAGGCTGAGGACCTCATCACAGTCTTCAACTTCCTCAAGGGGTGTAGTAGAAGAGGAAGTACTGATCTCCTCTCTCTAGTGACCAGAGACAGGACACGAGGAAATGGCATGAAGCCACATCAGGGGAAGTTCAGATTGGACAACAGGAAAAAGTTCTTCACCAAGAGTCAGTGGTCAGTCACTAGAACAGGCTGTCCAAGGAAGTGGTCACGACACCAAGCCTGTTGGAGTTCAAGGAATGTCTGGACAGCGCTCTTGGTCATATGGTTTAGTTTTAGGTAGTCCTGTGAGGAACAGGGAGTTGGACGCGATGATCCTTATGGGTCCCTTCCAACTTGAGATATTCTGTGATTCTATGGCTATTCCAGATTTCGACAGCCCCAACAGAGATCTTCAACTTTTTTATACCACAGCAAGCAAAGAAACTTACAAAGTACAGTGGATATGAAAAATGTTAATTATTGCTTCCATAAAGAAACGGAGGGAACATCTGGGTTAAACAAATTGTGACTTTTCAAGCATAGCATCAGGGAAGTGGGGAATGGGAGAGCAAATCCACAGAGTTAAAAGACACACTCAGGGTTGAACAGAAGTTTCACCTCTTGCGCACGTATTAAAACATATGAGTAGAAAAACACATGCATACGCAGAACTTGGTCATGCTGGTAAGGAAATTAAGGTCCATCTGTACATATGGATCTATTTTTTTTTTATCCCTTAGAACTGATATTTTGAGCATTTCTGTAAGATTTTTAGTAGCTTTATCTAATCACTTCTAAACAACCAACAATCCTCAGAACAATACTCACTGGGTCTGCAAACTATATAGTGAGATATAAGAATACGTAGTTTTCCCATAAAGATAAATACCTTTAATAATTTCTATTGTTCAGACTGTCCTCAAGTGCAGCCAGAACTCTTACAGTATTATAAAACTAATTCTGTATTCGTAGTAGATATAGACATAGTGTTCTTGCTCAGATACTGGAAAGAACAAATGATAAACTGAATGGTAAATAAATAAAAGTCTTTGTTTGATAAAAACTGTATGTCAAAGCTAAACTAGATGATAATGGCCACACTTACAGATATGCACAATGATAAAAAAAAAAAAAAAAAACGACAACCAAATGACAAACAACCAAGGCTATACCAAACTCTCAGATTCCAGAGTATCTACTGATTTCAGTTAAAATCAGTGGAATTCTTAATGTGTCTGAACTAATGCATATACACTTAGCGAGTCTTATTACTATCAGTCACAATTCCAATTAAAGGCTACTTTTACCTACCTTCAGTTCAAAATAAAATAATGTTTGGATATCAGAAACTGTGGTAGCAAAAGAAGCTACTTCTGTCCCAGCATAAGTGTTCTAGGAGGGCATTGCCCACCTTTTCAATTAAGAAGATTCTACAGGGTTGGGTTGTCTTGAAATGAAAAATATCCTTTATAAAGTTCCAAAAATGTTACTTCAGCTGCATGTGATGATTCAGCAACCTAAAGAAAGAAGAAAGAGCACTATACAAGATCCCATTTCTCTATCCTCAGAAAATGAACAAGCAACTGCCAGCGATGACACTTTAGCAGATTCGATTTGATTATGTCCTGCACTACTGATTAAAATGGCACATGAAGAGGTGGTTACCCAAATTAACAGAGGTGAAGAATGCATTGGAAAGAAAGACTTCTGTTCAAGACAGTAACTTTATTTCAATATTATTTATACTTTGTACTTGTAAGCCTTTGGCACACTCTGCTTAATGTATTTACATAAACTCAATGTTGCAAATGGAAAAACTCAAATATTAAGACATTTTACCCCACCTTTACAGCCCTGTAAAGGAAAACAGTCACAATAGTTGTCCCTGCTGTAATTCATTGTGCACAGTGTTTCATCTAAGGTGCATTCCTTTAAACTTGCTTAGAGATTTTTTGAGAGTGTTTCCAGTCTTCCAGCTGCTCTAATACACACTGAAAACAGATTAATTTCTCCCTATTATCCTAAAATAGACTGGAATTGCTTGGAAGACATGAAAAGACCACCTTGTAGCAGCAAATCAATTTTAAGAGTGAAAAAAAAGTGAGGATTTCAGTCTTGCTGTATTTCCCCCTCATTGCTGGTGGTTCAGTTTTCAAGGCTCATGCCTCTTAGCTGGCCACTCTAACATCTTATGTGCTGCCTCTTAATTGAATGTGCTAAAAGAAAGTCCTCCTACATCACATTAGGATGTGGCTTAGCCTGGAATTTAAACCAAGAAATTATGCAAAGCTGTCTTAAAGTGAAATCAATAACTGCCAGACTTAAATGCTAATCTCTCTTCACAAAGATTAGTCTCCCTACAGTAGAGAAATACAGTGCACATGCTTGCTGCATTGGAAAAACAATTCACCTTCACATACAGGAACATTTCCAGCCTTCTACAAACACGAGTGTCGTCATTACAAAGACACCAACTTTAAGCAAGTATTGACGATGGCTGTCCAAGCACTGGTTCATTTTAAACTGATGCCATGCCTCTGTCTTTCAGCCTCTGGTTCATCAGTATTCTGTGCACCTACTATGAAGAACCACTTGGGAAACATATGCAAGATGATCCTAACTGAACTGTGACTTCTTCACAGACACACACAGCTGCAGCAAACACCAGAGCCCATTCCTGTGATACCACTGCATTTGTAAGTGCCAACTAAAACCATTCCCCGAGCTACATAATATTAACTGACACAAACAATTATCCAGCATCCACCAGGACAGAGAACACAAAAAAACAAAGTCCAAGTTCAGCACTGCCAGAAGGACCACTACAACAATGACACCACTTTGGTTTACACTTGAGAATATATGTACAGAGCATATCTCCTGGTACAAGGGCCAAATTATGAGTCAGGAAGTATTTTGACTGAATTTTGAGACTACTATCCTGAGAGATGGAGGGTATGAAATCAATAGTATATTAACCACCTCTACATCAAGATGAAGTAACAGTCCTCAACATTTGTCATCCTTCAAGTGGCAGTAACCAACCGTACAGCAGTGGAAGTGCAAATATTAAAGCACCATTTGATAAAAAGCAGCAGAAGAGTTGACAGTATAGAGACTTTCCAGAGAACACTTAACAATATTTTTCATAGTAATGCCCTTGAACATTATATAGATGAAAACTCTGTGACTGGAAAATATTAATACACAGACTATGGAGTTCATCCTTTTAATCCTCTGTGGCCATACCCTTGTGCTTAGATATCAAGGCTTCCCCTAAGAACATCAAGGGACTCAGAACAGGAGCTTACTCAGAGGGTATGAGCATAGGGCAGGGAGGAAGAGGAAGGATGCCTTCAAGCAGCTGGTTCTCATATTCTTAAGAGATTATCAGAGGTGCCAGCAAAAGGAAATACCACCTCAACTTAAGATGCATACACTTTGACTTTCAGCACTCTAGCCCTCCATGAAAACCCCACTATCATCCAGTTGAAGCACTGACATACAGGAAACCTTACACCATTCCCCAGCAACACAATTAGTACTACCAGCACAAGAGAGGCCTTCATCTGTAGCCAGCAATGCTTTTGCTGTACATGTTCTTAAGCACAGAAATATCTTTTTTAGGGGGGTTATTTAGTGCCCTTCAAATGATAGGGTGCTGTTCTGCTTTCAGATATGCATTCACAAATCTGTCACTGCAATGGCAGCCACACCTCTGATAAAAGATTTTGGCCTCTAATTTTCAATATATTTTCCTGGTTTCAAAATGCGTTCTGTGTTCCCCATTCCTATTCCTCTCCCCTCACACACAGTTTTAGAAAAGATCTTTTGAATAGCAGATTTTCAGCATAATCTTTAGCACAGTGTGCCAAGAATGAGTTTATACTTATGGAAGGAACCTCATTCATAAGCTAGAACTTTAACTTATCTTGAAGTATCATTTTTCTCTCTGCTATTATATTCAGAGAGGGATATTGAAAATATTCAAGTGGAAGGAAAAATAAATGGATTTTTCTTAAGACAGAGCAAAGTGCAAATGGCAGAACAAGGGCCCATTTTCAAAACATTTCAAAAATAAAAAATCTTCCCAGTTTTTCACCTCCAATATTACACTTCATTCATTCCATTTATTATTTCACTTTCATTGTATCATTGACAATTATAAGAATGTATGTTTCTAGTAAAACAAAAATTTACATGGGTATATAAAGCTTCATATTTCTTATAATAAAAAAAAATCTCACCAGGCATCACCATCTGTTTCAAAGCTTTCCAAGCACAAGAAACAGTTTTCACCAAACATGCATGCAATATTTACAACTGCATGTAAAAGCCTGCTCCTAAAAACACATATCTGCACATATAAACAAGAATCAATTTTAATACAACACAGACTATAAAAATGAAGAAAAAAAAAACAAACCCAAAAGTCAGAAGAACAGGGAAGAAGCAGAAAGAATACTTTTTTCAAGGGTGCATCACAGACAAGACCATCTTCCAACATATTTTAAAAGCTGTTCTAAACAGAGCATAATGGTCAGGTTTTCTTCATGAACACAAAGGATGGGACAAGTGTTTTACTTCACAAACAAGGAAGCTACAGCTTGACTACTATGAACTAGGCAACCTATGGAAATATTTAAATAGTGCCTAAGCTCACACAATATACATTTATGCATTAGCAATTTTCTGCACTACACGTTTACATATTTACAGAGCAGCACATTTTTAAGTGGGGAGATTATTTACATGAGGCTGCTGCACTTAATCACAAAATTAAGGCAGATCCAACTACTTGTTGAGCCAGAACTGAATAGACACTGCAGTTGTGAACCACATGAAATTAAATACTTAACAATGATGGCCTAGACACGTTCGCTCCAGACCCCAGAAGCATGACTAAGATGATCTCTTGGGTCATCAGCCCAACCTGTATTTCTAGAGTTGTTCAAGTCTACATAGAGAAAAAAGTGGCTGTATTTGCATGAAAGGTACATACAAATCCTGCATTTTTGAAATTGGGCACCCAGTTCTGAAGATTTTTTCTGACATTTATTGTTATTAAGCAATCACAAACAGCTTCTTCTGCTTCAGTTAACCTCATTTAAAGGCCAGAACAGATAAATTTAAGTAGGCATTGCTCTACTGCAAATCTAACCAGTAAAAACGTGACAGTCCACAAGCTTCCAACAAGCAAGCCTGCAGCATCATGTTCACTACTGTGTGTATTATCTAACTACAAGCTGCAGCTTCAACTGTATAGAGCAAAAAGTGTTTCTTCAAGCCTGTATTACTCTATGCTTTCTTACATCTTCTTAATAGTTCTAAGCAAGCAATCAGGTTTCCTTTTTGTGGATGACTTGGAAATCAACTAAAACAATGAAGGGGAAAAGCACTCTGTGTAGACCAGCCTTCCTGAAGAGACTGTAGTTAGCAATATTACTCAAGTTCTGTGTGTGTTAAAGTAAGATAGACGGTTCCACAGGGTTGGTAACTTGAACATACTAATTATGTGATTCTACCTAATAACCTAAAAGGCCCTAAAAGACAGTTTTTGTCAGTCATGCTGTTTTCAAAGCTAGGCAAATTTTATTGTGTTACCTATACAAAAAATAGACAGGAAGGCTGCAGCTACTGAACCTATAAGAGAGGGAGAAGGAGGATGAGTGCTGTATGAAGGTGCAGCAGTGTTGTTCTGGCAACACATTCCTGAGACCACACTAACCTTTAGGAAAGGGGCAAGGGTGAGTATTTCTACACAGAATTTGGTTATCCAAGCTTTAAATACTCTTCAAACAAATACATGCATATAATTAATGATTTAAGAAAGAAAAAAAAGACAGATCCCACACACTAAAAACATTGTTCCAGATGTGAGCTTAATGGACACTCCTCCTGCCACAAGACTCACTGTACTTGAACTGCTTAGGCACTTCAGCAGTTCGAGATGGACAGGTGCCACATGTAAGGAAATGTAAGAAAATATTATGTTCTTATATTAATATTAATCTCATAATATAAGAAAAGTTGATGCAGATAATCGAACCTTCCTGTCAATATGCCTTATTTGACAAAACTGCAAGTTAAATAAATTTTCATTCAAGTCGTAGAACCTTTCATTAATAACACTTTTGTGGCCACATCAACTCCACTGACATCAGTAAGATTAAAAAAGACAAAAATCTGGTGCAGTCTGCTGTCAATCAGTTCTCCTTTGAGCCACATTATGTTTCATTCATCATGTTGTTCACCCCATCTCCCTACCCAGAGGGAAGGGAATTAAAAGGTCACATCTTAGCCAATAAAAAATATTTAGCTATTCTGGGGCATGGGGGAAAAGTATCTCTAATCACTCATCCAAACAAGACAACAGACTACCCAGAAGGTTGCATGCTGCTGCACATCAATAAACATCTTTATCTAGGAACTGAAATGAAAAATATCAAACCAGAGAAGGTATGAAAGGGGAACTCAAAGCCCTGTCAGAAAAATTACAAAATTAGAGCTGAGCACTGCATTCAGCAAATAGATGATACAGACATGGCAGAAATAAGTAGTGCTGGGAGCTAGGTTCAGATAGTGCACTCTGGAATTTTAAATAACAGGGAAAAACACTTTGGATACATTCTACATCTGTACTTTCTTTTGGGTCTCTGTAGCTCCTTTTTACTCTTCAGATTTTAGAGAACCACTTCATTATATACATAACTTGAAACAAACAAACAAACAAATAAACAAGTAATACCTTAGTGATACCTATTTCAGAATTCTTTTAATCCCAGAGATTGTTTTTTTTTCCTTTCTTTCAGCCTCACTAATCAAAAATGCTCCAGGAAATAGCCCTTATGGAACATGTGGAAATAAGAAAGTGCGCCTAAGCTGTACTTGCACTGCATGTCAAAACAAACATTAGGTGCTTAAAAAGACAAAAACAATACTGGGATTCTAAAAAATTACACTGATTTTTACCATCCATGCTGCTACCAAAATACATATAACAGATTCATCATCCTCCTGAAGAACTGTAGCTATAGAACACAGTTTTCCCAACAGAATAAAACCAACTAGTATTCTCTATACCTCCCCCAAACCTTGGCTTATGGCATTTTGTCTCCTGAATGAATGGGTTTATATACACACAACTACACTGTGAAACAAGTGTATAACCTGATCACAGCAAACTGACAATGAAATAGGAGTTACTTCAAATGCCAAACCATAAAGCTCTTGGAGACTAGAACAGATAATCAAGATGACATGATTACAAAACCAGCACCAAATAGCTGGCTAAGAAATAAGAACGATGATAGCATCCATGCCTGGAAAGGGTTTGAAGTCACAGGTATCAAACACAAGAGGAGAAAGATTTGGGGTCCTTGATAGGAAATATATATATATATATATATATATATATATATAGAGAGAGAGAGAGAGAGAGGAGAGAGAGAGAGAGAGAGAGCAAAGGAAAATACTTTCCTTTGACACAAAGAAAATAAATCTATTTGGTCAACTTTGCTAGGTACCCATCAGTGAAGTTTAGCTAATGTTCTGGGGGAACAAAGAAGGAAAACCAAGCCAACAAACAGAAAACCCCATCATTTTACATGCAAGCTACAGTGAACAGACATATACAGTGTGTCACAGCAGTTACAGATAAAAAACATCTCTGCTGTTATGCAACATATCCTTCGTCAATGCAGAATTAAAGAAATGTATGGCACATTGGCTTTCCTACTTATATAATGCTGCTTGCTGCTTCCCTCCCCACATTCCTTTTTTTTTTTTTTTCCTAAGAAATAAATTCATTATAAAGGTCTTCCTCAGAAGAGAAGGGGAAAAAAAGAAATTAATGGCTTCCCCAAACTGGCCTAAAGGGACATGCAAAACCATAGATAATCACTTGCTAGCCCTCCTACTGACCAAGTTTGAACTTTCTGTACTAACAGACTTGACTCCTACTCCTGCCAACATCGTCTGACTCCAGCTCTGAGGATCACTTACGGAATGAGACATCGTGGCACATGACCACAAGTGTCAAAACTTGACCCTTACAATGCATAAAGGATGAATTCACTAAAAAATATAGGCATATATTAATTTCTATTGAAGTCTACAGGTCCTAGGCATGTTTCCTGGAAGAGGAAAGCCTGAAGAATCTACAAAAAAAACCTAAGTATTTCTTAAAACTCTACTGAATTAGGAGTAACCCTGGGCTTTCTGTACATGTTACTCTTTCCACAACAGTGTAATTCTTGGCACCAGGTAAGAAGTATCCAGCACTGTGCTTGACTGTTCCTCATAAAAGCTGATTATGCTCCCACAGCCATTTAACGGAACGTATGAAATACTCACCTACACACCTACTTTTTTTGTTCATATTTTACAGTATAGAAACATTAATTTACAATAAATAATAAATCTGGCAAAGGAACAGTAATTTATTACTTTAAAAATAATTTTAGCCACTCAATTTGCGCCCTGGTCGCATGTGCAGAAGGCTAACTGCCAACAGTGACTGCAGCACCAGTCGCAAGCATGGGATTTAAGCTGGCACTCTTGTTAGAGCTGAGGTAATTTAAGAGGAATGTCAGCATGCATTTACTTTTCAAACTTTATTACTCTGCTTTAAGGAGAGAAAGAATGCCTGCTATTGTCATTTTTTAAATATTTACAAAATCTTTGGTATCTGGCTTTAGCCCTGCAGAATTAAATTCAAAACTCTAATATCTCATCGCATTGTATTTGTAAGGAACTAGAAAATAATAATCACAAAAAAAAAGAAAAAAACAATCCACATTTAGTGAATACAAAGTTTTGAAAGAGAAATGTGAACTATTCTTCACTCTAGACAAAGTTCAAGGCTAGTGTTGAATTAAAAGGAGCCACATGTGGACAGCTCTGCAAGCTATGAGCAGTTGTGAATTTGTCTGCCTTTGGTACCCAAGCCATTCAAACCCACTTTCCTTTGAATGTGCAAGTTCCTACCATGGGATGAACATCTCAAGCTACTGGGTTCTACACCAGCTGCATACCTTTAATCCTAAATCAGAGGCCATGTTCTCACCATCCTGTCAGCAGACTGAATTTCCCTCTTTTCTTTTGGCAGATAACAATATAACCTGGTTTTAAATAATCTTTATTTCTCTTTAAAGAGTAGGATGATGGAAATTGACTCAGTAGCCGTTTAGCAGAAACCTTTTCTCACAGCTTAGGGATGTTTCAAAAATCAGCTCCATACCATGAAGGCCTCCCAATGTCATCTCTAACAGGCATGTATTTTATTATTACAGAAATCCAAGGAAGAAATGAGGAAGCTGAGCAGAATAAAGCAGCACCATGGGAACCACGGGAGAAGTAAAGAAGCAATGTACTCTTTGGCTTCACAAATAGCAGGCAACAGAAAAAAAATACTTGATACCTTTCCTATTAAACCAAGTGCTTTTCTCAACACAGTAGTCCAAATTTGTAATAGGAGTAGTAAGGATGAAAATAAAAGCCCATCCTGTCCAGTTGAAAAGGAAATCTAACAAAGTGAACCAAATGAAGTAACAATAGTTTATTTGCTCTATATCCTGTTCTGACTAATGCCTGCTATTAGGAAGGTATGCTCCTCAGGTGGTGGTGCCACTCAGCCCATCTTGTCTCAAACAAGGCTCTCAAGAAGATGCCATTTTGAGGTAGACACCTGTCCACTGGCAACAAGCATGAGAGCATCAACTCATTTTAAGCTGTCCAACATGAGGCTATCACATGGCAGCATCTTTCAGCCACTACAAAACTTGCTTCCAAACTGAAATAGCTACCCGGAGGTGAAAAGCTCCATATCACATTTCTAGTCCCCATACCAGCTAGTGCTCTCTGCAATTTAGTTTTTTTCATTGTAACAATTTATATATTTTTTCCTGATCTTGTGAGTCTTGCTCCCTTGAAAAGGTTTCCCAGATCACTTAATTTTTACTTTCATCTAGCAAGGATTTTTTCCAATGCACATGAGAACTATTCTGTTGCTCATTATCTATTTGGTAAAATGTACTTCTTAAGAAAAAAAAGGTCAGATAAAAATTGGTATAATGTGGAGCTCTAGTGGTAGTGGGGAAGTAAAGCAGTGCATAACACCAGCTATGAAAAAGCTGATACTGACCTTTAGTATGAAAACAGTAACTGAAACATTGTAGCAGATTAATTTAAATAAGGAAGCAGAAAAGGAAGAGAGCTTTGCATCAAATTGAATGCTGTTTCAGGCTCACAGAACATATCTTTACATACAACATGACCATCAACCCTTGTTTTTAGCGCACAAACATGAATCTTGTAATTTATTGCAGTTAAACAGCAAAAAAATAAGATGAACACTGTATGCTCATGTTAGCCATAAAGGAGAATACTATACAGAGGGCAGGAAGCCAATGCTCCTTATCAAAACTGTCTGGGAATTTAGTAATTCTATGCACCCTTTTAAAACAGTCCTAGTTATATATACTGTCCTTTTCATGTTAGCCATGGTAACTCTTCTAGCAGCCAGTACTCTCCTCCCAGTTGTAGCATCATCAAAAAACTGAACCAACCATTGTAGTCAGTTTTAACACCTAGACTCAGTATTCCTTTCAGACTGATGAGTTTAGCAGTAATCACATCCTAAACTGGAAAAGCTTCTTCCCTATACACACAGTACTATCACACATCCTATTAGCATACCGAATGAGCTCAATGCTTGTTGACAGTTGATGTTCCACCTGTAAATGGATGTTTTTTCATACAGAGTGGCAGGATACATCAAGCACACAGTGCATCTAGTGTGCTTCATCACACAGAGGATTCTGGAATTCCCACATCACCCTGTGAAATACTGGTATTATTTTCTTAACTTTTAAGATACCATTTGAACTTTGGTATATATTAGCAGAAGTTTATAAACAATAATGACAGTTTAATGGCTAAAACAATATCAGTAGTTATCACACTGTCAAGAAGAAACATGAAAAACATAGGAAACATTACAGTGTGCACGTATGAAAAACTGATCCCAGTATTAGGAGGCCTGTTTCCAAAGTCAATCAACATCACTGGTTGCATAAACAGTTCTGAACCTTCTTGTATGAAACCTGCAATCCCTTGCTAGGGGAACTGCTTTCATCCAAGACTACAGTAAAATGAGACTGAAAAGTTCTTGTATATATTACTGCTAACTTACAACAGACTCATTACAATCCATGTTATAAATCGTTCAGTATTTTTGCTAGGAACTTTTGTTCCACATCCCAAGCTAAGTACACAATGCCTTGATTCAGTACTGCCCTGTCTGAGGAAGAATATATTCCATCTTGCTGGGTCAGATCATTAACTTCTCCGTGCTATTGTTTGGCATCACCCAGCCTAACCAAGGCTTTTAACTAGCAGTAATTCCAACCTAGTGTCACAGTGGAAACAGATGATTCTGGGCTTTGCACCTTTCCCACCCAAGGCAGAGCTGTTGACTGAAGAGGCATCCCCCAGCTCTTAGGTGTACTAGCAAACCACGGTATACCAAGCCCCTCCCCATCCTCCCCCTCCGCGTGACAAGCCTCAGAGAGGCAGCTTCCACGCTGTGTCCGTTACCTGGTGGGCAGTTGCACTCTGGAGGCACTTCTCTCGCTACTCGTATTTTTGCCAAGTGCTCGTAGGATTTCTGAGGGGGAGAGAAGCAAAGTGAGGGCCCCATGGGAGCTCACCCACCGCAACCAGCACTCCCGGCCGGCTATCCCACGGGCTGCGCACCCTGCAACGGCTTCCCCACTTGACCTCCACCCGCGGTATCTCGCTGTCTTCTGCACCCCCACAACAGCAAAACAGAGCCCGACGCCACTGGCTCTCCCCTGCCTCCGCCGCAAGTGAACCAACCCACCCCCCAAGAACAGCGCCGAGCGTTTGGGGTCCCCCAACCCAAAGTCCCCCGACCCGCCAGTCCCAGCAGCAGGGCCTCCCCTCCGACCTCCACCTCAAGCCCGCTTCTCCCCAGGCTCAGCCGCCACCCGGGGGTGCGGGCTCCATTTCCCCGCACCTCCCGCCCGCGGAGCAGCTCCGGTCACCGCTTTCACTGCTTCAGGCAGCACTGCTATCTTCCCGCACGCATGGCCCCCCACCCCCGGCACACTCGCTGGCCGAGAGCGGCCACCCGCGCCCCACACACCTGGGCGAGAAGCCGCTCCACTTTCTCCTGCATCATCGCGTTCAGCTGCTCCAGGGAAAAACCGGGCAGCGGCGAGAGCGGGGCGGGGGTAGAGAAGCCCCCTCGGGCGCCCTCGATGGCCGCGACCCTGGCCTGGAGGTCGCTGGTCCGCACCCCCAGGTAGACGCAGGAGGCGGCAGCCAGCACGGAGAGGAGAGCCGCCAGCGCCGAGCCACACGACCCGGCCCACCGAGGGCAGCAATCGCCGCCGCTGCCGCGCTGCCCACTGCCATCCCGTCCTGCGGCTCCCCGGCTCTTCACCAGCGCGCCTTTACACCCTTCAGCTGCGGCAGCTCTGATTTCCTTTCCTCCGCCCCCCATGGAGGCAATTAGTTTACAAACAGCGGCAACAGAAAACAGTAACAATAAAGTACGAGGAAAAATAAATAGCGAAAAAGACAAAATAATAATAATAATAAAAAAATAGCGGTAAGTAGAAGGAAAGCCCTCAACCGGCTCGCACACTTTCAAGGCGAGACAGCAGCCCGCACCGCGCGCCTCCGGCAGCGGGTCTCCACTCAGCCCCACAGCAGGGGCGACGGGGAGGGAGGTGATGGGAGGGGGGCGAGGAGCCAAAAACCGGCCGCAGGGCTGGGCGAGGGGCGAGCCCCCTCGGTTTCCACCCGCTCTTCGGAGAGAGCAGCGTGCTCTGCTAGCGGTTTGCCACTTGTCAGAGAGGTTTTCAGGCGCGGGGCGGGAAGTGTGTGTGTGTGTATCCCCCCTCCTTCTCCTCCTCCCGCTCTCCTCCCAGCCGCCGTCGGACTTGTTGCTCCCCCTCCACCTGCGCGACGGCGCCCAGCAGCCGCGCCAGGCGGAGAAACCCGCCCGCAGCCGCGTCGCCCCGACGGCAGCCTCCGCGGTACCCCGCGCTGCCCAGCGGCCAGCCGCGGAGCCACTGCCCCGCCCGACGGCCCACCTCCCTCCCTCATTAGCATAATGTATTCACCTAGGCGGAGGAGAGGGCCGGGGCGGGAGGTGGCGATTTGTATAATGTATGCTCGGGACATTAGACTAAGAAATAAGGGTGCGCGGTTGGCGCGCAGCCACAGGATGGAGCGGTGAGAGGTGAGGGGCACCGGGAGGTGCTGCGGAAGGGGCTGCCTGCCCCGCAGGGAGAGGTGCCGGAGAACTGCGCTGATTTACGGCGGTTTATAGCCGCGCTGTCATGCCCACGGCACGGGCATAAAACACGGGAAGTGGTCCGTCGTCCCGGTCTTTTTTTAGAGCACGGAGGATAAATGAGCGTAACCCAGCGGCCGGCTGGCTCCCAGGGAGCGCGCACACGGGATGTGAGGGCTCACTTCCAACGCAGCAGAATGAACTAGCTCCCCATTGCAGCGAGTCGGTTTAATTTTAGCTGTTTCAGTTTGTTTATTTACAAAGTAGTTTCTTCACTCTTTCATGCACACTGACCCATTTGCAGTGCTCCGGGTGTATGACTAGAAAAGAAGCATAGGCACCTCTTCAGCCCAGCTGCACACATGTGCTGGTGGAGAGCTTGCAGGTTTCTATGCCTTGCCCCTCTGCCTCTTATTTTCCAAATGCTGCATTTGCCTGTTGTGGTTTGGTTTTCGTCTTGGCATAACCACAGTGCATCTTTTCTGTAGCACCTTGTGTGGCATCTCCTGTGCCCAGCACTCAAACCAGAAAAGCTCAAAGCAAGACAAGAAACTGAAGGTGCACATAGCTCACCCTGGCTGGCATTTATTCATGTGAATACTGACTACTTGCAAGATATAAAGACAAGTGGAACAAAAAAGAGTCTTGTCCAACTATGGAACTTCTCAGATAAGATTGAGAGTGCTAGTTTGTACAAGGAATCAAGTTTCCTTATGCAGTCATATTTGTGCAGTTTATTACCTATTGTTTCCCAAGTATTCAAGCAATCACAAGTGCCATGAAGACAGGGATCCAAAAACCTTTGTGGGCTTCAGTATAATTACATAGACTTCGAATAAAGTATACCAGAAGTTCATAGCTAGTCATTTATCTTTTGTAATTTGTCGTTCTCCTTTCTAAGAAAAAAGTTTTGTGGACTCTATAGTCAGCCAGAAGAAATCATGGTTACATAGCCCCAGGTGACAATTTGTTCATGTTAAACAGTTAATAGTTGCAATGGACAGTCTGCAAACAAATTCCCCCAAGTGCCGCATACCTTATGACCAGGACTTGTGAATAACAACTGCTCTTTTCAAAACACGGCCTTGTCCACAAACTGTCTGTTGATAATAAGAAGATGCAATGGTATTTGGAATGAATAATCTGACAGAAGAAAACAAATAATACCAACATGCTCTTATTTGGGCTCCCTGAGAGCGGTATGAGCAGTCCCAGGATGCCTTGGAGCTGCTGGGGGCCGCGAAGCGCTCAGAGCCATCGGCGCCAGCTCCAGCTCTTAACATTACCCCCCGCTGTTAGTAGCCAGCGCCATTATTCACCCTTGCTTGTGGTGACATCCAGCAAATACGGAGCTGCAAACTCTCGGGATATGATTATGATTTTATGCAAGGGGTTACTGAGGCGCTGCCACAGGCAGGACAGCTGCCTGTGCCCTGCTGCTGCCATGCTCAAGTGGGTGCTGCCTCATCTAGGACAGGGTGAAATACCCTTCTGAGATCAGCTCTTCTTATTTATCTTCTTATCAGAGGGTATGGACATCGTCTGGCTGCTTCAGTGCCCATACAGGGCACAGACAACGGCATACCCATGTACCACTGTGACCTGGCTCAAATGTTTTGCTTGGCCAGAAGGTGCAGTCTTTCTGCTCAAGCACCTTTCTGTCCCAGCATCATGCCATCCATTCCTTTTGAATGTGATATATTCCATATCAGAAATTAGCTACTCTGAGGCAGAAAGTCCCTTGTTGCATTAGATTTATATGTATTTGCTGTTGTAAAGATTGCCAAATGAGCCAGATCACAATGTTTCTGTTGGACACAATGCAAATTAGCAGTCCTCCTCTTGCAGAAAACCATGGTGATTTTCCTGTTGTATTTATCCACCTCCGAGCAAGGCTGGTCAGAATAGACTATGCTAGACTACAGAATCTGAGCAGCAAGCTAATTGAAGCACAGTCTGATTAAATCTAGCACTGGATTTATTCGTGTAGGTGAAGAACATAATGCAGCTGCTTTACCTGGTATAAAATTCTCTGGTCACGTCTGCCCAAACAGAAAGCATTAAGCAGCTGTACCCTCCCGTGTTCAGTTACTTGATACCATCAAGTGGACAACCAGCAGCTTTGCAGTATGCTTACCCCATCTAAACACAATAAACTGGAGAAAAAACATGTAAGACTCAGCCTTGCTGCTTTTGCCAGCTTTCCACAAGCGGGAGGCAGAGCAAATCCAGGACGTGCATACGTTCAGTGCCAGTGAGCCTGCTTCTTATTTTGCAGCCATGATGATACCAGAGTCAAGAAGGCATCTATTAAGGATCATAGCTAAGATTGAAACCAGATTGCTGTAGCACTTTGGAGAACGCTATCCATGCAAAGAAAGAACTGTGCTGTTTGGGTTTTTTCCCTCTCTTAAAAACAGCCACTATTTTTTACTTTTTTTTTATTGGTGAAGATTTATAGGTTTTGAATTAGAGTAACTTGGTCTAAGGAGTCAAACTCCTACTCCAGGAGTAAACCAGATGGCTTTAACCAGTAATTTAACTGCTTGCAGCCAGGAACTGTGTCTCAGAAATTGCTGGTCACACATAAGGTGATATACCATGCAAGGTCAGGTTACAAACCACTTAAAATGCTTAAAAAGTCTATTTTGCATCTGGTAGCTAGAATAAAGCCACTTGAAATAAGAACTGTATCCCAGATATATTGAACTGGCAATTAACACATGCAGGTGGAGTATAAGAAACAGCAGATCTGCAGCACTCCAATTCAAACAGCAGCAAAAAAAAAAGAATTTTAACTAAGGTCTGCTGAAGAGCTTGTGCATGCAGACCTGAGGCAGCCACGCTTCCCACCAGGAGGGAAGTGCTCTCACTTTGAAGATTCGAATCTCTAAATGCCACGTTTCAGCAGATCTCGTGCTTGACCAGGCCAAAGGTATTGACACAAGATGCTACTGTTTGCATTTCATGGGTCTGTGTTTGAAGATGTGGATGGTGTTTGCAGATAACAATTTTCCACCAGACAGAACTAGTGTCTGGAGTTCTTTCCATATTTTTATGTCTACAGCTTGCTGTATTCTGGCTGACCAATTCACAATCCACTACTGGATTTCTTTACCAGATGCAACATAAACTCATAATTAGAATTATGCAGAAACAGATTGGTGAAAAATAAGCACCCATCTGCTCCGTTTGTAAAGTCTTTTGCATACATGGTCAAGAAAGGCAGAGAATAAGTAGCAGAAATTGGAATCTGGGACTCTGTTGGAACTAAGGTGACACACACAAGCACAAAAGCTTGACTGGCTAATAATGTCCATAAATGCTCCAAGATACCTTCTATTCCAAATGTTCCCACTTTCAAACATAGCTTATATAATATTCATTATACTGGGACTTGAATTGTATCTGCATTCTACTGTTTTCGCCATTTCTCTCACTCCTGCCCTGTTCTGCCTTTGAACTAGAGTGCATCTTGCACCCTAAATGAGATTCTACTCAACTTTTGTATACTTACATAGGTAAAATGCAAGCTAGAACCACAATCCAGCACTTCCTTGATTTGCCTCACTTCTCAGCTCTCTGGCAGCTTAGGTAGAACAGTATTTCTCACCGAGCTCTTCATAATACATGTCAAGATAGCACAGAATCACCAAAGAAACCACCAACCCAGTACAAAACTTAATTCACTGTTTTGGGAAAAAAAGCTGGGAAAGCCTTCCACTTTCAAGTATCCAAATTGATTGCCTTCCAGCACTTTAAATTTAATATAAGCACAATAAAGTACAGTATACATGATGCAGTACATTAATATACTTAGCAGATGGATAACACTTGCTCGTGATTTAATACTTAGATACACTCATTTCACATCTACTGTACAAGCACTTCATATATTTGAATCCTTAAGTCAGACTTATCTTCAGACTAGACGCAATTGAGTCACATGAGCATAGGATTTACTTTATTAGTTCCATAACCTTACTGGTATTTTGGCAAACCTGATGATAAAAAAAAAACAACAACAAAAAAAAAAACCCAAAAAACAAATGAAAAACCCCTTGCATCTGGATTTTAATATATTTCACAGGATTTTCTTTTTCAACATGATGAAACCAGCTCTCCTATACCTACAAACTGATTCAAGACAAAATTCAGACTCTGTATGTCATTCTTTACTAAAATTCACAAGCATTTTTCATGTGAATGCATTACTGAACACTTCATAACAAATAAACCAGCTATTTTACATCTGTCATAGCTTCAAATACTTGCCTTAAAAGGCAGTTGATGACTGGGAAGCCCTGGCAAGAATTTTACTGAATGGAGAACCATTATCAGAAATGGGACAAGGAGACCAGACATAAGAACCTCAGACTGAAAAAAGACATCCTTACCCTGGCTCCAGGCCAATTAATATCCCTTGGTTCCCTGGCTTGTTTATTTGTATATGAATTAAAACCACTGGAATTCATGGGTCATAGTGAAAGGCTGGGAGGATAAGGTTTGGATGAAGAGATCCTGAGCCTGCAAAGTCCTATATTAACACATAACTTCATTCACATGAGTAGTCTGATCCGAATCAATAGGATTAGTCATGGAAGTAAACTTTCACGTGGACTGGAGTATTTAGAGATATAAAAATGCCAAGATGGGGGTCAAGACATAGGAACCAGCACAAAAAAAGCTAATTGCAGAGCAGGGAAATTTTCTATATCTTGTTAACTGCAAATTTCTGGTTGCTTTTTGTCACTTGAGGTCATTACTAAATAATGTCTGTACGCAGAAGCAGTTAGTTTAAGAAGTGATTTTGTTTCTCAGGGAACTTATTGCAGTAAAGAGTATACTCCTGAGAGATCACAGTGAAAACCACCTCTGAAAAAAACAACAGTAACTCTGAGTATATTTTTATGCCCCAACACAAAGACAAAAGTTGCCAGAAATATAACAGTGAACAGCACAGGGCACTGGTAATCATAGAATCATTATAAAACTAGCATTTCTGTAAGCACTGTCAATGGTTTACACCTTTAGAATGGGATGAACCTTCTGAAACCTGTAGGCATTGTGGCTCAAAGATGGAGCAGGTTATTGTGGGACAAACAATTAGGAATCAGAAAAGGCATGACATGGGAGGAAGAAGCATTGGATTACCAAATTTAAAGGAAGGAGCCAGGAAACAAGCAAAAGAAAAATCACTGTATGTATTTTAAAAGGGATTTATTTCAGGAGGAATTCCTCCTTTGGTTCAGTGGTGGTGTTCTCCAAGTGACTTAAAGACAGAAAAAACTTGGTGACTTTTATTACCCTACCTCCAGCCCCCTCCCCAACAGTTTGGAATTAGTATGTTTCAAGTAATTTCTATGGAATAAGATATCTTCTTACAATCACTGAGTATTTGAGTATCAGTACTTCATTTGAAACTGGCTTCCACAACTCTACTCAGGGCCACGATCTTCTCTCCGTTTAACCAAACTGCTATGAAGATATCAAGTGAAAAGTCTTATCAGAATGTCCAGTACCCTCAGTTATATTCAATTTCCCTGTTTGATGCTATTAGTAACTCCTCAGTCCTCTTGAGGTTCATATTGTACATTGTTAGGTGTGAAGAAGGCAGTGGTGGGCTCTGAAGATGTGTCTTTTCAATCAGTTGTTGAATCTCTCATTACTTCAGTAAGGTCTGGGCACAGATGTCTATGTGCTCACTACTACTCCCCAGTCAGTCACATCACCGGAAGAAAGTGTCACATAGTTTAGCCAATTGTAAAAAGTCAGTAGTCCAAGCACCCATGCTCTGCCATAACTCAAAGCTGTTGCCTCTTGAAAGGAAAGACTAAGAACTAAATTCATTTCAGATTTGTTTTCCTGTGTTGTAGAATTCAGTGAGATGTTGCTATAAGTTAAATGTACGTTTTTTTAAATAAAGGATGACTGATCTCAGGCAAATTTGTCCTAATCTGAAGACAATCAAATTCCAGCCATAGCTCAAGATAGATTCAGGATAAAACACAAAAATCTGAACAGCTCAAACTTGGATTCAACAGAAAGTTACTTCTGGTGTTTTTTCTGTACTAATCCCTACTTTGACTATTAGGGTTGGTCCCTTCCCCAGTTACTCGAGTACCGTTTCAAAACACTATGCCATTAGCAACCGAAGATTTTAATCCACTTTTGAAGGACACAAACCAAGTTTTCTGGGAAACTGTTGCTTCTTCATACAAAATCTTCCTGGCTGTGCTCAGATCAGATGTGTATAACAATTCTCTGGATCAGAACAAATTAAATTTTAAGCTGCCTGTAAGTATGTGACAAAACCTACCCAACAGGGTTACTATCAGGTGCAAAAGTGTGTATTACAGATTCAACTTCTTCCTCAGAGGTTTTGAGAAGATACCCTTGTTTTCCCAGGCCTTTTATCCTCACCAAACCACCAGCTGTCAGATCACCCCCTTTCCTTCTCCTTGCAATGGGCTTGGGTCTGTTTTATGTGCTGCAGAGCAGGAGCATGTGAAGACAGGCTTTCCATAGCTCCTGGCTTTGTGACTCCAGGATTCTCTTTCTCTCACTGCAGAGGGAAATGAAGAAAACAAGCCCAATTCCTTGAGGGCTGCACAATTATAAAAGCTTTGAAAGGCTAATTCAAAAAATTGATGTTATAGGTCTCTTTCACATGCCTCTATCTATGAACAGAACTATAACGTCTTCTGTATCAAATTCTCAGGGAAGGAGAATGGGGTAAGATACCTTTGATATCTGGACAAAAGTAAGTTGTTATCATGAGAATTACAGAACTAAGGTGTCACTGAGCAGAGCCTCCAAAGAGTTATAGAGCTAAAAATGTAAGCTGGTGGTCAGAAGAGTGTCTCAAACCCTATCATGAACATTTTTCCTTGCTAAGAGTAGAGAGACATTTTTCCTTGCCACTAGTAGAGAGATAAAGGAGGTCAGTCAGGAGATATTATCAGCTAAGGAATCCATAGATCTCCTGTAGATTTCACAAGTATTCATGTGAATAAGCACAATTAAATAGGCTGGCTGTTTGGGATTACAGGTCCCAGCCTTGTGTCTGCATCATCTCAACTCCATCAGGCCACCAGCTGCCAGAGACTTTACTGCATCTTTCAGGGGCACAGATTCCTCAAATTACTGTCATAGACTTCTTATAGCTGTCATATGCTTTATACAACTTGTATTATTTTTATATCAAAGATAAAGTCAAGTGGTTTTGTCTTCCCTATTTGCTGTGCCTGTGGGAAAGTTTAAGTCTTTGACGATAATGCTGGCTATGGAGGTCTAACCCAGTGAGTACTGACCTAAAGGAGAAAGGGACCACTAGGTAAGCTCTTAATTTAACCATCCTTGGTATCAGTCACACTTGTTAGTCCTGGGTCTCTTCTGCTCTTCTTCACCCAGAGCCCTCCACATGTACGCTTCCCAGAAAATTGAACTGCTGCACTGTATATGGCTGCTTAGACATCAACACAAGATTTCCTATTCCTTTATCTTTCAAAACCTGCACTGTCAAAAACAGTCAGCTGAAAGTTACACGTGTTAAATGCTCTCTCAGTCTCGCAGGGAGTTGGGAGAGATGCTGTCTTTACAGGTGAGCAGGAGTAATACTGGCAACCAGCCATATGAGATTGACAGCAACTGTCAGTAATGGTGAGGACAGGAAGGAAGTTGGAGGAGAATGGTAACCCTGTGTTAATACTGCATAAAGCAATAATGTTTGGAGGAAAGTACGAGGAAATTGGATTTATTATGACCGTTTATAGTTGAGGGTGATGTTCCTAGAGGCTCTTTTTTGATAGAGCAGAAGTAAGAGTATCTCACTATATAAGTAAGGGAGAGAATGGACAGGCTTTGATGGTGGGGAGTAATAGCACTATGGATGAAAAAGCAGCAGGGCAGGAAAGATCTATCATGGTGACACAAAACACTTGATATTTATATATATAGGGATGAGGAAGAGATACAGGCACTTTCAAGCTTGTGTTTTGCCACCTAGCTGGGAGTAGGATGAAGCCATCTCATCTGGGCTTGACAGATCTCAAGATCAGGAAGGTGGCAATGGACTGAAGAAAGTGTCTTCCAGGTGACAGTTTTGTTCTGGGTTGGTTAAAACCTCTAAAAACATGTCTTTCTGATGTTTCTGATTAAGGACAGCTCGGGTCTAAAATTAAAACAATCCTTGTGTTAGAGGGACAGAAACAGATCCCAGCAGGCTTTGGGAGCAGCATTCCTCTCATAAGGCAGGAAAGGGAATGTTTTTGATAGCTGAAGCTGAAGTATTTTCTACTTGATGTGGAAGGCCAGGTGGGTGAGCAGAGACGTGGAGCTTAGAAAGGCTCTCTGGAGAGGGGGTCTGTTATGGGGTTTACTCTCCTGCATGAAACAAAGCAAGGAAAATAGGTTTGGGGAGATGTCTTCATCCATGGTACTTACTCATATGTCTGCTTTCTGACACATACCTACCCAACATTAGTGTTCCAGTGGTTTCTGCCTGACATCATATTTAGATAAACTATCCTGAAACAATAGGATGATTTGTGTATAATTCCTCATTATTACTGAGTATAGACTTCTACCCATTTAAGAAATCTTATGCTCTTGATTTTCTGTTTCACCTTGCCCTGGAGGATAGTTTGGGTCTACTGTATTTTTATGTACTTTTCTGTCCTCTGTGATTCTAAGTGTTTGAGATTTATTAAATATAAAAGCTCTTTGATATCAGCTGGAGCACAGCTGAGGATTAAGCCTGCCTATCAATGTTTAGCCTGCTGCTGTCACGTGTAAATCCTATGTAGGAATCGCTGCTTTCCACAGAAATCAGCTGTAGCCTGCATGAAACATAGCAGATGCTTTGCAAAATAGATCTGAAAGGAAGTGAAGATACCTTTTCCAACGAACTTTGTGATGAATACAAAATCCGGCATCTGAGCAGCTCCCCTCAGGAAGCCAGCAAGTAGGCATCTATAACTCACTCATCTATAAAATGCCTCTTGGAATCTTTAATGGGTGTGAGCTAGCGCCTGTCAGCTTTCTGCCACATGGGAAAAGATGGTACCAGTGGTGCACTTGGAAACAGTGCTGCCAGGCTGGGGTGCTGCATTATTGGGAGAGGGCTCATCACAACCACCCATGGCTACTCAGGAAATGCCCCGTCTGGGCACCAACTTCAGCTGACCCCAACTTAACCAAAAAACTCTGACAGCATCGCAGTCCTAGGTGTTATGATTGCAGGAGACAATATATTAATCTCCAGAAACTAAGAAATACTAAAGCTACCAAGATCAAAGCAAACTGATTGGTCATCAGAGGGGTAATGAAATTTGGACGTAAGGTGGGAATCTACTTTTTTCTGGCAATGTTCAAATATTTTGCTGCCAAGATTTCATCAGCTGTACTTTATGTTTTAGTTATTTAAGTTGCCATTAACATGTCTGTTCTGGAACTAATTTTTAGGTGGTTTACCCACAGGAATACCAGCCCATATGCTTGAAATAAAATGGGGAAGAGAGGTACAGAGAGAGGGAAAATATAGGTATCACTTTTTGCAAGTGATAGCATGTCTGTATATGATTACAATGTGTAAAAAATACTCCAAAGCCTTCTCCTCAATCCATGTTTATAGGATAAGTCCCATGCACTTATAAAAGAGTGAAGAGATCTGAAACCAATACCATAAATCAGCTGTAAAACTTCATGAACTGCAACTGTGATGTAACGCTTCCTGGACTCATGTGAGTCTGAGGGTCTTTGCAGCCCCTTTGTTACGTAACTGCTACAGGCTAGTCACTCCTCAATGCTCATCATAACCAGACTTCTGCTCTGTTTCTTAGGGGGGCTGCATGTTGCCTTAGCAATTTCATCAGGAGGCTGATTTGTTTGAGCTTTGTTTTTTTTTTTTTCACTAGATGCTGATTATAAAAGATACATTGACAGAGAAATGCAGATAAGCCATGGGCAGATTTACTGCTAGCTTTCCCGTTGCTGCCATTCATACCCTTGTGAATCAGGATGTGCTGGAGCAATCAGCTTTTCAGAGGCATCTGCCAGAATGTCTCTTCTTCTAGATTTGAGGCTGACATGTCTTGATTTATTGCAGTCAGGAGATGGGACCCATCAAAATTAATCACCCTCTGTTTACATCCCACCTTCATTGTTTCTTCCTGTGGCTCCTGTGATCACCCCCCCCAGTTAAAGGTCTGTCTCATCTTTGCCTTAGTTCAGAGACAGCATCCTTCTTGCCAGCAGGGTTTATCCCCTTTCCAGCTGTGGCTGCAGTGCCACCCCACTCCTAGCACTGTAGGTTTTTGCAGAGCTCTACTGCCAAGCATCCATTGAAAACTGACCTGCTACATCTTCCTAAATGCTTCCAGCAGAATTGTAGCTTAGTACAAATGTTTGTAATGCTGTCTCGTGAGTTATTTTGTTTGTGGCCCCATAAAAAGTCGTGCAGGGATTTGTATTTCATCATAGGATTTATCACATGGCACAGCAAAAAGGAGAGGAAACACTATGCTACCGAAAATGTACGTATCTTTGCAGCTACCTGCTAGCTGGAGTGAGCAGTAACTCTTTATATCTAATACCATTACTACACATCAATGTGATCTACCAGAGGCAAGGAAGCTACCTGAATTTAGGGTATGGCTCTCACATCAGCTCCCTCTACTTCCTTGGTTTTATTGGTCTGTGTTTTCTCAGTGGCTCATTCTGTGCATCTGTACTCTGCGTTTCTTTAGAACTTAAGTAACTTCTTTTGGCTACCTCCTGTGCTGCTCTGAATTTTGTAGGATTCTACTTAAGCCCACAAAGGTCACTCTTCTTTCCCCATGAGCTGTGTATTCAAGTCCCATTAATATTAAATAGGATTTCAGGGAATACATTGAGGGAGAATAAGCCTCTTAAACACCTCTTTTACCATACCTATTTTATTTCTTTGGCATTTCTCACCTTTTCTTATTTCCCCAGCTATACAAGCATAGACCACATCTTGCCCTTCTGACAAGACTCCCTCCCTTCCCCTGTTGAGGACTCCAAGGAAGCCAAACACATGGCTCTTTGCATTGTTTTCTTTTTCACTTTCATATAAGAGATGCAGTTTACTTTCCCTCTAAACCCATTTCCATTTAGAGACCAAAACTACTTCTTCTCTGTTTTGCCCTGAAAAGAAGCATGTACTTGCCTGAAGCCATACAATGTTCTAAGACTGACATAAGGATTAATTTATTTATTAGCCTTCTCTGAGCTCTAAAAATACAAAACTTTCTTTTTTATAGTGTCTTTCATCCTTAAGTACTTCACAAGTTACAACTTTAACATTGGCCAAGAAGTGCTGTGGCTTGTGAGGCTGGGCAGCCCTGCTGGAGTAGATGTCTTAATGTGGGTCCAGCTTGGAAGGACTTTCACGATGAAATTCAGTCCCAGTCTATAGGCAGTAAGACTGACTTGTGGCAACCATTGTGGTGGACAGAACTGGGAGTTAGTACCCAGCTTTGGGTGCTGTTTCCTTCTTGAAATGAAGGCCTGAGATAGCAAGTGCCACTGCTACACGTTTGAAATAATAAACAGCATTTCCGTACTCAGATGAACCATTCAGCTCCAGACTCTGATTCAATTGTTTTTCCATCATCCAACAATGAAATGTTAAATGAGTTGAAAACCTGTTCTGAGCTAAAGATGTCTTTTCAGTAGTACTAATTGCTAACAAAGTGAAACAGAATATCAAGACGGAGGAGGATAGAAGGTCACTTGCATGCAATTTAGTTTTAAAAAAAAGATCTAGGGTTATATTAGCCATAACTTAGAATTAAGGTACTTTACACTTGAGATTTTGAGGCTGTTGCAATTTATCATTTGTGACTTCTGCTTTAATTGTCTGTAAATAGCCTTCAAAGATGTCTGTATGATTTCAGTATACAGCTGGCTGCATAGTACACTGGTCACATTTTTTAGCTTTGGGTAAGGATTTCAAGGTGCCTCTAGCTTAGTCATTACCAATTTTGCAATGATTGTTAGTTAATATTGCCTATCTCAAGTGCCTGTGATATGAATCTGTAATTGCACAGCGCCAATTAACCTTTATTTCCCAGGTGAGAGAGGTAGCTGATATTGTAATGAAAGAGCGCTTAAAGAAAGTATCATTCCATCTGGAAAATTTACAGTGAGAGAGGGTGAGAGAGAACAAGGACCCTATCATGCAAGGTAGCTCTTTAAAGGTGAGCATAATAAAGAGGCTGTGTGAGCTACACACAGAGACTCCAGTCTCTTAATAGTTCCTGTATTAAGGGGAATTACCACATTACTGTTTGCTTTTTACTCTTTCCCCCCACTCATGCTAACAGTAGCCTTGTGAGCACCACAAAGTAAGAGCTTTGGCTTGTGTTCACTTTGAAACTGCCACAGATGTTTGCTGCAGGGCTGCCCCTGGCTGGTTGCTCTGCCTGAGGGAGCTCCTCCACAGCAAACAGGGCACAGCAGCACCCGTGCATTCCAGCAGCTCACGTGCACAGTGTGGAAGCCCACAGAAAACTGATGGCTCACCATTTTGTTCTCCTGCTGTTGAGCAGGGCTGTGTAGTCAGCAAACTGGGAATATCTCAGAATGAAACATGTTCCCCTGGTTCTTCTCTGCAAGGCAGCATCATGGGTGGCAGCTCCTGCACAGGGCAGGCTGCCTGAAGCAGGGTGGCAGGAAGAGACCACTCCTTTGCAGCCCAGTGTCAAGGATCAGGATTATGTGAGAACCTGTTTAAACAGAGAAAAGAAAGAGATGTAAATCCTTGCCCTGCAGATCTCAGAAGAGTTTGAAAATGTGAATACCAAAGGCTAAGGCCATAATTGAACTTGAAAACAAATTGATTTTGTGCACTTTGAAGATTCACAGCCAGCCTCATGACTTTTTTATGAAGACCTGCCAGATTCATGCTTTTTGAGCCCTTTTCATTGGTGGAATGTGTAATTTACCTTCTGGTTCATTCTCACTGCTGCAGATACCTCAAACACATTTACTAAGACAGGCAGGCTCCTCTTGCACATCAGGAGGCAGAGAGATTGGGTTTGTCTGAAACTTATGCAGAGCCATGTCACGGCTGACCTGCTGGCTGGCGTGAGGAGCTCAGCATGGGGAAAGACTCCCCCCGTAGTCCAGCAGGCACAAGGCCTCTCACAGCCACACTAGGGGGAGAGCACGTGGACCATTTCTTCTGTGCATCTGCACAGGCAGCAACACTCTCAGGGGAGCAGTACCAGGGGAAAGGAAACAAGATGACTTCTCTCATTTATCAGGCTGGAATACAGGGGGATTATCTACAGGATCCAGGAGAGAATTTAGTCAGTGCACTATGAAATAAAATGGTGTAATTGTCAAAATAGCATGGAGCATTTCTGTACTGCCTGCTGTGCTTCATAACCATGCAAAGAGCTTCACTAACACACTGCCAGTATGTACAGTGGCACTGAAAGTACAGCATACAGAGGGAAGACATGAGTAAATTAAGGTTTTTCTGTGTTACCAGATCACCAGCTGAGAGGCAGAAAGGGAGAGGGGCACCTCCAGACAATGCCCCTGACTACAGCAACAATAAGAGTTGCTTAGCAGCTGCTGCCGCATCAGCCTGGACATCCATTAATGCTCCAGCTCAGACCAGGAGCATGCTTTTCAAGTGAATTGTCTAATTATGCCCTATTACCATGTTCAGGCTGGCAGTCTGGGTGCATGAGGCCTGATGTTTCCCTGCTAGAACAAAACAGGATGATGTGGTTGCAGATGAATCCCCTGCCTGAAGCCTGTGCAGCATTGGAGCTGGGTCAGGAGCACCCCCAATTTGCTTGCCAAGAGGCTACGGCCTCTGCACCCCGTGGTGAGCCTAAAACAGGACAGTATATACTTATGCAAGGGGAAAATGACAAGGCAGGGATCATGGCAAGGAGCAAGCATTAAATGGGTTGAAGGTCCCAGGAACTGAGGAAGTTCCTGATGGCTCCATGTTCTGTAGTATGCTTAACACAGTGAAACCATTATGTTATTTTTAGGTCCAGTTTTCACATGTGAGGTGCGAACACAGGGTTCGTTTTGTTTTTAAAGGTGTGACTCTTCTTCCACAAGCTGTTCTAAATATGTGCCTCCATGTTTAATGTGCCAAAATAAATGTTCTGCTACATTCTGACTCCGGTCTGGATTTTGCTTCTGAGTTTTAAAGTAATGTGCCAGTAATGTGTACAATGACAAATTTGATATCAATGTTCAACACCATCAGATACATGATACTTCATGGCTATGCTGCTTTGGTCATATTTCTAGTTCCCTTCATTAAGTTATTGGCTCATTCTTTTTTAAGAAAATACAGAGAAAGGAAAGTCTCAGAAAGAAAAATTAATTTAATTCCCTGATATGAACCCAAAGCTGTGGCCAAACTAATTTTTTTTTCCAGGGAAAAGCCCGTATTCCGGTTAGGTTTCAAAAAAAGACCCTTTTTTTTTTTCTTTCTAACAAGACTTCTCATGATGCTGATAGAAGTCAAGCAAGTGTTACTGACTTTATTTAAAACCCCAGCTGCTCAGGTAGCCACCAAATATAACTGAGCTCTTACAAGAGCAGCTTGAGGGATTCTAGTATTGTTTAATTTGAATACAAACCCTAGTCTAGGATTTCATTCCACAACTAGACTTAACGCGAGTGAGATTCTGATCTGGAGCCAAGTTCCACATCTGACCCAGCTCCAAATATGTCAGAATCCCAAAATACATTTTAAGTATACCACTTGACAGAGTCCCAGAACATCATAAAGAGTTATATGATAAATATATCCAAATAGGAGTGCTTTCACAAATAAATAAGGTTTTGTGCCATTGAGTTCTTCTGACATGGTGTGGAGGATGCAGGGTCAGGTCCTTGTTCATTTGTTCAGAATAGGTTTGCATTGTGCTTATGGACTTGGAGTGCTCCAAAGATACCAGTGAAGTACACATCAATTGCAGAGATGAGATAAAGAGACAAACTTCTCAAATGCTATGATCAGACAGCCCAGCGCATAATGCTGAGGTTGCTGTGCAGGAGGGGTCCACACTGAGCACTGCTGATCCTCAGGCCAACTGCAAGGCACCCATTTGTCTGAGAGATGCGACCCTGTGGGCTCCAGAGCCTGGCTATTAGGTGCTCTCTGCATGTGGTTACCAAGCAACATTGCAGCTTTAGACCCACGTTGTCCTCAGTGCCACTGGATGGATGCATCAGTCACAGCTGCTGCTATCTGGAGGGAGACAATATGATTTTGGTAGAGGGTGAGAGGAAGGTGGCCATAACCAAAGGAGATTTATATATCCCCCTCCCTCTAGATTGCTGCAGATCAGATGGCTGGTACTTAGAGATAGTCTTCAAGGAAAGTTCAAGGAACTGAGTTCATTCATTTCACAGCAAATGAGATTACTGTGAAAAAAAAAAAAGATCCCAGATGCTTGCTCTCCTTGTAAAAGAGCAAATGCTCTTGCATGTTTTTTTAGACTAGGTAATTGTAGCACCTGCCTTTGCTGAGTTGTGTAATGATGCAGCTCACCCTCACAGTGACCTTCAAAGGGAAAAAAAGAGGAAATAGCTTGTATGCAGAAATACCTATAACACATCTTGCAAGAAAAGACTCTGAAGAGCGCTTGCCTGCTGACTATATAGAGCATGTGAGAGGGTGGAGGTCTGGGGCTTCACCCTGGACTCTCACACCATTCCTCTTTTACAGCCAAAAAAGGTGACTGGTTTCTGCTTTTTCTTAGCTATTTTTCCTATGGCTGGGTTTGTAGCCTGAATAGTTAGGATAGGAATTTGGTGCAGCACTTCATCCTGTTTGCTACCATAGTACCACAAGTAATTCACAAGAGAAGGAAGGGACACTGCCCAGGTGAAAGCTGGTGGAAGTGCAGTGTGTGCAGCCCTCGCTATGCCAAATCTGCCAGTGTAGCCAGTGTATATGCCCAGCCTGTTGACCACGACTTTATGCTTCTACAGAAATGTCTAGTCCTGGTCAGCAGTGCCAGCTCCACCCCCCTAAGCTACAAAGAAGCATTTCTGAAGATCATGAGAGATGTGACAGGAGGGAGAGAAAAAGAATGGGGAGGGTGTACTCTCCTCCCTGACACATCCATGCAGGACAAAAGCTAATATATCCCTTTGCCTCATGTCAGTGCTCTTAGCTGCAATGCAGCCAAAAGAAGCCCAGTCGTTTCTTACTTGGCTTTCTCAGTTTTGTTATATACCTATTCCTCATAAAATAGGCACACAAAGGGTGTCTGCATCTAGAAGTGCTCCGTTAATGGAGTCACCTTGCTCACAGACTGAATGGGCTTCAGAAGGACCCTTTTAAAACTGTTTCCTGCAAAACCTGGTGCTATTTACTGCTATTAAAATCTGGGTTTAAGCAAGCAAGGGAACATGACGAGCTAGTTTCCAACCAATTTAAAAACTGGAAAATTATTCTGTTTGCAAAAAGAGACCTGGATTCAGCAAGCCTTGTTCTTTGGTTATGAGATCTGCTCACTGCCAAAAGCACTCAGCATCTCTCAGGGCAAGGACCTCAGGACCACATTCAGGGTAACTCGGGGTGGCTGAGGCTGTGTTCAAAGGAGGCTTCACCTGATGAGCAGGAATGGCAGCAGTGCCTGTGTTGCAATGCAGCTGCGTGATGGGGTGCGGGAGACAGCGCATTCTTCTCCCTGCCACAGGCATTCCCACAGAGGCACGGAGGCTGAGAGGCTGCCAGCTGCTTGGCCCTTTGCTGCTGGAAGAATGCAACTGAATGTGAAAACTTGTCACCAGGCTGAAGCCACAACACACCTGTCCCTCCTGTCAGTCTCCTGCAGCAAAGTCTCACTGGCACTTAAAAACTCAAGCCATAAAAGCGGGATTTAACTAGCCTTATTCTAGAATGCAGTATGTAACATCAATGCTCCATATGTCCCGTGATGGGAATGTCCACTTAAACCATGCTATGTAAACAAGACAACAGCTGTGAAATGGCATGAGCTGTCCCACAGTGATTCAGAGACAAGTTAGGCAAAACTTTAGAAGAACATTCCCTTTTGTTAAATACCTATGCCCAGAGAAATGGGAAGAATGTGTGATGGGGATCAGTGTCTTCTCTTTTTTTTTTATTAAGTGGCAGAGCTGTGAGAAACCTGTTAGAAGGAGGAAAATGACTCCTCCAGTAATAAGAACAAGGGGAACTATTTCCCTTTTTCATGTTGTTAACAGTCTTGCATCTAGCCTGGAAAGATAACACGTCAGGAAGCTCCTAGCTCTCACCTTTTATAGGTCAGCAGTGTGGGAGCCCTGGAGGAATGTACTCTGGTAAATGTATAGAAACAGCTGTCTGCAGCTGAATCAGTTGTTTCCTCCCTGGAGATAAATGTTTGTCTGTCTTTTTTCCCCTGTTTTCATAAAATCTGAATCAGTCTTCCATAATGCAGAGAAATTTCCTGATATACCTAGTGAAAGCAAGCACTTACAACGAATGCAACAACAAGTACTCCTTGAAGCATTGCTTTTTCTATTTGTTGGCTGAAGTGAAAGGAAAAGGATTGTGGTTTTCTGTTTGTTCCTTCAGTAGGCTTTTCTTCCATATGAAAACAAATATATTAATCTTGAGTTATACAAAATGTTTTATTTAACTGTAAATCAAACATCTTGGCTGTTCCCTTACCCCCACTTTCCTTTATTAAACTTGGATAAATTGAGATTAAGCATCTTCAAATTGCAGGTCAAGATGCTTGACTGCTTTTAAAAAAGCAGCCCAGTGCTTTGATTAATTTGAATCTAACCTGAAAATAATTAGTTCCACCAAACCTTCATTATTGGTTAATAAAATTTCTAGCATTACAATTTTCTTCTGTTCTAGTTACAATATATGTACTGACTTTTGTAACAGACACTAAGATTTAATATCCTCCTGGGCAAATATTGACCAAGACACAAGGTCAATATTAACCTGTCAAATCAATAAATCCAAACAATCACATTGGCAGTAGTTAATCTACTTATACTTATTAAAAAAAGAAAAAATAAAAAAGCCAGGATTATCAAGGAACTCAAAGTTGCTGAAGCTCAGGAACATAATTATTTGTCAGATCATTTACAAATCTAGTAACAAGTGTTTACTTGGAACATGGAAATTAAAAGTTAAGACCATCATAAATCTTACCTACTTTGACCTAACCAGAAACTAGGAATCATCATCACACACACACTTTTCACTTGGGTATTTAAAAGCCATGTTTGACTAAGGCAGCTTGTAATTTTAGTGCCTGTGTGCAGGCCTACAGGGTCAAAAGTGAGAATTAGGTGAACTCCCTTCAAAATACCTGCTGTGCTAAACACCCTGGCTAAACTCACATGCATTGAGACACTGAGAGCTCTGAGAGCGAAAAAATCTCTTGAGGAGGAGAGGAGAGATTTTATTAGAGCATTTTCTTCAACCCTCTGGGTAGGAAGCCAAACTCTGCATTTGTGAAGGTTTTCAGCAAGGAAATCAGTACAAGGTGTCCATCCTAAAGAGCTTTCCATCTGTGCTTGTGGAGCAGCAAGATTTCCTAACAATGGTTCCAACTTCCCCTAAAATCCATTATTTGTGATGGCCTTGTGATAAAAAGTTAGCATCCTGCCTGAGCTACAGGTAAGTAGGTATACACCTCATCAAGCTTTCAGATAGGATTTTGAAAAGAATTTCCCACTTACTGCATTAATAACCCTGTGTTTGAAAGAGGTACAGCGCAGAAGCTGAGAGCAAGTGGTCTTCTTTCTCATCTTCAAAACACATCCTTGAAGACAACATTTAAAGTCTCTGGACCCTTTCTGTATATTTCTAGAACTCAAGAAACATCCTTGAGACAGATTATCTGTGAGCTGTCAATGCAAATCGCCATACAACTGAGTACACCCAGGACCCTTATTAACAGAATGGCAACAAAGACTCTTCAGGAAAAGAGAGAAGTAACAGACAAGGAGAAAAGGTTCACGTGGGTCAGCTGTGGGGTTAGCAGAGGGAATTCAAGGCCTAGAGCTGAACCATCAACAACCTCTCTCCATTCTCACAATGGGGCATTGTTCAAGCATCTCAGTGATGTTCTCTATTAATAATGGTGTATTCTCTTTGAGTAGCCTGCCCTAGAAAAAGTATAGATTAGACATCAAGTCCCACATGCTTTAGCAAGGGGGAAAGAGAGAAAGTGTAGAGAAGATAGGCTCGCTCTTGCATTCCTTCGCTGTTTAGGGCAAAGGCATAACACAAAGCATGCAGGAAAATATTCTTAATAAGGTGTGTAATCCAGTTGTGAAAAGGGGAGGGAAAATACGACTGTAACACTACCAGTTTGATCCAAGCTTTCAACACTGGGATCATGGCTGTATTCTCTGCCCTTCACGTTAATGCAGTTAAAGTGGAAGAGGTTTGCAGAGCACCATTTATTTCACTTGTCAGCTGTAATCATGATCACCATCACTTGTACTGCGGCTGTGCCCCGTGTAACAGGATAGGGACCCCCCATTCTCCTAGTCCTTGATGAAATATAAAAGGCATCAATGCTGTCCCGAACAGCTTACCATCCAACCAACAGGCAACAACCCTGAGCAGCATAAAAGCAAGCAGTGAGGCAGAGCAGGTGCTAAGGGGAAATTTACAGCATTGCTGGACTACAGTGGATAGCTTTATACCCAGCTAAAGATGTCCAAACAATTTAAAATTGTTGAGCTTATTGTAAAACAAGTAATTAAATGATAATGGCTGTGCTCAGGCATCCTTCCACATGGTCCCTGAGCATGCTGCTCTCTGAATAGGGGTAAGTCAGTGAGTTCAGGCTTAGGTTGCATTAAGACTTTGCCTTTTTCACACAACTCCAATCCAAGCCAGCTACAAAGAGCTGCAGAGGAGGCACAGGAAGATGAAGTTGGTTGTGGAAGATGGAGGAGAACCCCCATAGAGGGAATACCAGCTGCAGTTGAAAATATGGTGGCAAGTGTTGAGGTGTCAGCCTATAGCATCCACATTTTCCAGCAGCAAAACCTCATGCTGAGAGCGTAGCAGCCATTGGTACCACATGTGAGAGCCATTGCAAGAAGTAAAGGTTTGCCCAGTAGGCAGTATGTAACAAATTACTCTCAGTGGCAAAAAAGGAATATGCATCCATGAGCATATTCAGAAATCTGGCAATTGAGGAAAAGCAGCATTAGGAACCTAAGTAGGTGGATAGATGGTGGGTTCGTCTACAGGGGAAATTTAGCACTGAGAAAGTTAAGGTGTAAATTTATACACCCTAGCTACTCTGCACTAGCAGAGTATCCACTATGTGGATAGCCTTAATCTGTGCTAAGAATGCTTTTGTAAGCACAATATTTACTACAGGAGTTAATGTAGAGCAGCTAATGTATTGCAAATTCACATCCTGGCGAGGACCATCCTGCCTGCTCCTGCTGCTTACGCAGGAGCACTTTTTCAACAAGGGGCACTTCAAGCCAACTACAGTCAGGGAAAGCATTTCCAAATGCTGATGCTGTACTTGGGCTAGGCTGCCTATGCAACCTCATGTACAGAGACTGTTAACATGGATTGAACAGGGATGCTTGTGAGACAAATAGGTCTGAACTTTTTAATAACATTGGGAGGGTATCCTCAAGGAAAAACTTTTTTTATTTGAGGCCTCACAGAAAAAAAAATATTATTAAATAACTCTTTGAATATATGCATTCTGATATGTTTTATGTGTCTTATAGATGTGATTCCCTTTCGCCAGATACAGAAGTTTATTTACCTCTTTGTTGGAAATGGTGAAACTGAAATACAAGTCAAATTATGTACCTGAGATCACATCTGGAAAGGGACTCCTAATCTGATACTAAGTCCTGCTATTAGTGTGTCTGGCTGTCATAAACCACAACTTTCTGTCTCTGTGAAGGGCAGAAATGCCTGAGACTTTGGTCCAGCTATGAGTCTGGATCCAGATTTTGTAGCTAAGGCACTGCAGCATATGATGAACCTACTAAAAACCATGTTTGTTGGAATGCATCAAAAATTACACTTTAAAGAAAAAGGCTTTTAACAAATCCCAGTCAGTTCTGAAAAAAAATGTTTGCTTTAATCCTACTGACATTGCTGAGATCCTTAATCCTGGAATAGTCTCGCTTACTTAAGTGCAAGTGGGGGGAGAACAATCTGGTTCTATAGAAACAAACATACTCTTTTATAAGTGATAGGTTAAGCATGCAGAGTCTGTCATTACCATAATGACAAGAGTGATGCTCTATGAAGAATACTAATGCATCCATACTCATTCCATCACGGAGAGCATGTCACTTTTATTATTGAAAGCTGCTGATGTGAATAACACAGAAAGGTTTTTCAACATTTCCTGTTTTACAAAATAGTAAGTCACATTGTCACATCACACTGTTACATGATCTGGTAATGAAACACCATAATGCACTTGTGCATGGAAACAGAATTAAGGATATGGAGAGTACATTAGCCCTCAGTTATCTGGCCTTGGATGGCCTAAATCTCAGCCTTCTGGATGCTTTCATGTCTTGCATAAATGCAAAAAGTAGCATTCAGGACTGGCAATCAGCACTGGCTGCAGGAATGTGACTGCATCTTCTGTGAAAACAGGTGAAAAAGTGGGCTTCTATACATGGAAATATTGGGCAGTTATCAAAAGACACCCCTCCTGATCTTGACTATCTGATTTTACCCTTAGTGTTTTACAAGTAAACAATCTTCCATAAACACTCAGCTATGTTCTGTTACACTGCAGTTATATATAGAAGCTGCAGTGTGCTGCTTTGCAGGGATGAAGCTGTTTTATAAGTGGATGCTCCAATAGGAAACATCTGTCCCTTATTTATGGCATGGTTTAAGCCACTGAAGTGCTGATTCTTTACTCTTTCCTTTCCCCTCTCTCCCAATGGCCTATTCTACAGTTTGCCAACTATTTACAGTCTATCCCAAATGTCCTTCTCTTACTCCCAGGCCTGAAATTAGTCATGCTGCTACTCAATATGCTGGCTTTTCTGATGCTTAGCATCTAAAGGGATGTCTGCCGATTCCCTTCCAGCTCAGGGAAGATGGGTACAGAGCGGGTGAATTCCTCAGAACTCTGAGGCAGCCAGTTCACTCAGGCAAGGAACGGTTCTTTGTGACCATATCCCATCTGCAATGCTATCGTTACATGGTTGAATTGCAGTTTCCATTATAAGCCTCATTTTCCGGGGTTTGTAGCTCATCTGTAACTGGCCATTAACGTTGTCAGCCCAGCAATGAATATTATTCTTAGACTTTGTTAGAAATTTGGCTTAGCTTGCCTTTTTTTTTTAAGAGCTGAAATCTAAAAATAGTTTTTAGATGTAGGCTGTGAAAATCTCGACAGATCGCAATGCCCTCACCAAAATATCATGGGTACTTTGACGCACACTCTTAGCCAGCAAAGCAACACAGAATGAAACTTTGAACTTGAATTAAGGTTAATTGAATATCTTTCTGCATCTTGTGTGCCATGCTGCTCCATTCCTGGCCTTCCAACTCTGGTTAGACACTGTTTATATTTAGCTTTCCCACACTAACCCCATTTGGTCTGTATGTTGGACTTGATCTCACTTATTCTGCATTTAGTTTTGCTCAATTTCAAAGGCAGAAAAGGGTGCTGCTAAAGCTCTCTACACCTCCCAGGAATATAAAATAAATTCCACACTTAGACAGTAGTTCAGAGCATTATGATTATATACAGTTGTGAGTTTCATCCTTCCTCTACTACCCAACCATAGGCTCACTCTCATGGGAAGGATTTCAAGGAGGAGATACTTTCTGTCTTAGACACTGAGGCTGAAAAGAAGAAATGTACTTATTCTGTTATGGAAGAAAGTCTTCAACTTCCAGGATCCCAAAAGGTTTGCAAAACCTGGGTACTAGAAATGCAAGCCATATTTTTGGATGTCTTTTTTCTCTGCTCTGGCTCTAGGGCCCTCTCTTTTTCCTGCAGCTTTCAGACAATGTGTACTCAGATGGATTTCTCAAAATGCTTAATCCATTGCTGAATGTCTGTAGTGTAGAAGGGCCAACTCATTTCCTCCAGAGCTCACCTGAGCTTCTCTGCAGCCACAGAATTTCTCTCTCAGATAATGTGGTTGTGGCAAGCTGTGTACCATGCTGTTGAAAATACTTGCATCCTTCCCTTGATTTAATTCTGGCTCATGGTCTGACTGCTGGATTACAAGGCCTTCAGGGCTAGGACCTGCTTTTGGTTTCCATGCAAAATGGTATGAACACTCATGATGAAGTCAGGCAAATGGCAATTGATGTTATAAATCAATAACAAATGCAAATAATCAATTGCAAATGGCAATTGATGTTATAAATCAATAGCCAATTGCCTATGGAAATGAAAATTCAGGTGGAATGCCACTGTAGGATTATGACCTGCTAAACTATAGTTCAAAACTCATGAAGATAACAGGGAACCTAGTGAAAACATAAGACTGATATAATATTCTAAAACATAACTATTAGGAATTCATGCAATTATTACTGCTCCTTTTCGTACCACTTTACATTTTCCTAGTTTAGTAATATGGTACACAATTCCCAGCATGCATAGCAATGCCATCCAAAAGGTTTACTGCCCCTAAGATCCTCCGTGTCTCTCTTAAAAGTTGCTGCCCCAATGGCAGAGATGGCATAGCAGGTCACAAGTCAGCTCTACTGACACCACAGTGCACAACCCAATATATCAACTTAAAGCACCACTGGTTTTAGTTTATGTTAAAGTACTGAGCTGCTGCTGAGGAGATGGCACATCTGCTCCATCACTTCTGCTACAGGAGCAGTAACCTTAAAAAGGGCAGAATGGCCAGTTGGGGCAGCCAGGATTTAGGTGCCACTGCCAATTCTGACAGGGATCACAAACCAGAGACCTCAATTTTGCCTACATTATTCACTCACACTGTATTAACTCATTCCTATCAGCTTTTACTGCTTTGGCTAACGTATGTGAATATCATATTGCCTATTGCTTAGCCAAGCTTGCTTCAGACCGCAATTGGAGAGAATTCAGAGAAAAGCAATGCAATAAGTTTGCCACTAACTTGTCTGGCAATGACATAGGCAAGAACTGGGCACAATTACTCCAGGATCCTGCAGAGAGAAGTACAGCTGCCTCCCTGCCTCACATGCATAAGTAAATCACATTTCCTTAAGTAAACTCAAGTGCATGATAGAAAACTGAAGCTTTCCCCCAAGTCTCCCTTTTTCTTGTTCAGTTTCTGAACTCTGAAGTTTTATTTCTTTTTGAAATGCCACTGCTAATGTAAAGGAAATTAAATATCAACATTTCTTTCAGCACTTCTTAATCATATGCTTTGTGGCTAGAACTTATGCTAGTAGTAAATGCATGTTAAACCTTGAGAAGATTACAGTGCAGCCCTGGGATTTCAAGAAAGTTCAGAGAAATAACCAGTCATTGTCTCACTGCTGTGTTACAGCTACCTAAAGTGTTAAGAAACAGAAAATTAATACTGGTTAATGTGTTTCTGTGATTTACTCTCAGTGCAAGAATGAGCTAACAAATTGAAACCTAAATTAAATTTGATAGGAATTAAATTTATTCCATCCAAATTCATATCTAAAGATGGTAAGTCATCTCTTACAAAGAAATGAAGCAAACCACAGTTACCTCTAAACCCATCTCTTTTCCAGCTTCACAAAACAAATGTAGACCTGCCCTAAGTGAGCCCAGCTCCATGAATATAAGAAATAGGCAACTCAATTTCAATGGATTTTGCTCTTCCTTAAATTTAAAACTGTGCAGACAATAACCCTTTTTAAGGGGAATTGGGGTCCTAGATGGAATATGAACACAAATGCCTCAAAGAGAGCAACTGCTTGTACCAGAAAATGAAGCAATAACCTTCTATTAATGTGCTCTTGAACCCAATAGTGGCCAGTACTATGAATATTCTTCTCTAGACACATTTTAAACAGGATCCTTTTGGTATTTTCAGTCTTTGGTCAAGGTTTTCCAATAAGCTGTAGCTGTGAATTCAAAATACTTCTTCAGCTCAACATGGCTGTTGCCTTGACATGAGTTTGTGCCTTGATAGTTCACCTTGCTGCTTGTACTGCTCTTCATTAAGTCATTACAGCTTCCTTTTATTCTTCCATAACCTCTGGAATGATGAGCTTCTCTCAAACACCAGCTGACAATTTAATAAAGTGAGAGACCACCACCAATTTACCAAACCAGCAAAAAAGGTTACCCTTTAGAATACCCTCCCTTCCTTGTCTCATGGGCATATGCACCTGAACCACATTAAAATATGTTCTACACTGGGATGTGCACTCTCACAAAAATTGTTGTCTGTTTTCTGCACGTGTAGCAGCAAGAGTAGTAGGAATGTGGAACATGCAGCATAATATCTGAACTGAAATAAACAGTGAAAAAAAAAGTTTGCTACTCATAACTGAGATGTAAATCAGTAGAAAAACAAAGATGCAAATAGTGAAATAAAATCAGATTTGATATTTGTGGATGCAAAAGACACCAAAATGGATTCTCAATCAGAAACTAGAAGAAATGTAAAAAGTAACTAATGAAGTGGTACCTGGGTCTGGAAGGCTAACTTATTTGAAGGCAGTATCTTACTTGATTTTCTTCTTAAACTCACTTACCTTTACAGCACAAAGCTAGTATTTTTCATATGCATTACTGTAAAAATATTTAGTGCAAATAACACTGCTTTCCCACACACATCTATTTTTTTCAGCATTTTGTACCTGAGGTGCAATTTCTATCAGTATTGAAACTAATTCCTCACATCCTACTTGTGAATTTTTTTTCTGGCTTTGAATGATTATGTCAGCACTAGAGTCTCATGGAGTATAATGTATGAATATGCACCATGCTGGTGCTAAACTCCAATATCACAGGGTTTATTATAGGTTTCTTTGTATACCTGCTTATTCTCATTAGTTATGACTTCAGTGTCAGCACCAAATGCCAGCCATATGACTCTCAACCTTTCCATCACAGGATCCCTTTAAGACTTCCCATCCAGCAATAAAAGAAAGACCACATAATCCCCCCCAACACTTAATGCTAATGCCTCTGCATGATACTCATCAGAAAGCAAACAGTCCACCTCTGGTTTAAACCTGGTGGAAGGCAGTTATGTTTGTATTTCAGGATTTAATCTACAAAAACTAGCACCATTTAACAAAAATGGTAAAACTCTTCATGGCCCCTGGGAAACTACTATTGGTACATTCCCAACACTGACCCACATGAAGAGTCCCAAAACAGAGGAGCTCAGGGCCAGCTGGTTAGTTTTACTGAGGTTTGGTTCCTGGAAAAGAAGCACACGTCACCTCCACAGCTGGGGGCTGAGGCAGTGAACTGCAGCTGCCCCCTGGGAGACCTATAGGGTCTGGCAATGAATACAGATTTCCCACATGTTGCTCAGGGAGGTCTGGGCAGACTGCTTAAAATCCTCATCCACACCAGAATGCCCCATTGGAGTGCCCCTCCTCTAAAGCATCAGAAATATCTGTGCTAAAAGCCATCCCATGGGTTTGCTAGGTGAAATCAGCAATCCCCTGTCTTTCATAAAAGAGGGTGAGCAGCTTCCAGCTGTAACAAAGAATCCTAAATATCCTCTAAAAGCATATTTTTCTTTCCACTGGAATTGAGATACACTGCCTTTCCACTTCTCTGTGCAGGGAAAAAATAAATATTCGTTATGAATAGCTTTGTCTAGCAGAGCTTTGCCTATTTTGCAGGATTGAGAATCCAAGATCCAAGAAGCAGGGCTCAAAGATGGCAGAAAATCTTTACTTTCAAGAAAAAAGTTATAAACAAGCTGTGTGCTATCTGTAACACCTTATTTTTTTCATTTGTAGCTGAATCCTGCTCATGAGAAAATGTAGAGGGGACTTTGCTACCATATTTGTGGTGAAGCCACAATAAATCCAACAGGATATTCCACTCAAGGGAGAGATTCAGGGGGGGATGGTATAAATTGCTAGCAAAAGCAGAACTATTTCAGGGTGGTCTACTTAGGACTAATTTCTCTGCTTGTTGATTATACTGTTGACGGTTGGCCAAGACTTTTTTCAGAAGTACCTAAAGCTAGCTCAAAAGGTCATATTTGAGAATGCAATAAATGGCCCAAATTACACACATTCTGTGCTCCAGCAGCACAACCACTGACTTAATTATGAAGGAAGTATGCTGCTTATTCATCTTCCTAAACATTTTGAAAATCTTGACCTTTGATTTTCAACCAACTGCAATGCAGTCTCTATCTAATCAACAGTTCTTCATCTATTCCACCAAGAAGTAAAACTCTGTATACGTGAGACTGTAAAAAGCATAAAAATGGAGAGCAAGATGAAACTAGTTCCCCCAGAATGGTCAATCCAAGAGCAAGTTGCCAACATTACCACCTTTTAGATGCCAGCCTCCCAATACAGGAAAGCCTCTTTCATCCCTTTCTAGAAGACCCTAGCATGAAGGATGTTAGTTTTACTTGGCAGTATCATGTTATCGAGGGACCTTGCCAGAAAGCAAGTGCATAGAATTAGATAGTGAAGGAGAGACCAAGAGATCCCACAAGTGGTGGGATCACAGTGGGGTAGTACTGAAGAAGCTGGCACAGACCCAGCGAGCTGTTTGTGGTAATAAAGGAAAGAATTACTACAAACCCTCATCATCCATGAGAGCAGTTGGTAGCTGTTAACTACACGTAGACTATAAAAGGAGAATGAGAGCTGGCCACCTTCAGCCAGAAGAAGAATGAATAAAATGCATTAGGTCTTCTACATATGAAGAATCAGAAACCTATACAAATAAACTATTTCTGCAACAAGGCACAGTGCCAGCAGCAACAGTCTGAACTACTAGTCTGCTCTGACAGCAATGAGAAATGGCAGCTACTCAGAAGACATCACCTTAAAATAATAACTGCAAAAATCACCCCAAATCTGCATATGGAGCTCAAAATGTCTGGCTTTTTTAGGAACAGAAATACTTTGTCCATAGATAGATTAGTTTCTGGGTTTGGTTTTTGAGTATTTGAAGGAATCCAGCAGTGATTTAAGAGGAGTGGATCACTCAAAGTCCATACACGACTTAGCCGTGTTAGCAGAGCTTACTGCTCTTATCTCATCTTGCTTGATTTTAAGAAGACTAATTGACAACACAGCAGGGTACACACAGAAAACCAAAAGGTCCAGTTCCGCAGTTCTGCTCGCATGAGCCTGCAGTAACTCACTTGGGTGAGTGGTCAGTAGAAAACAGATAGGAGACAAGGATCTGACCCCCATCTGGAAAGTCTCAAGGCAATTAAAGGGCAGAGAAGCAGAGCCTCCATTAATGTTAAAAGCATTTGTAAGACCACATTCCCCCTTTTCCTGTGAAAATGTGTTCAGATATATCTGCATATTAAAAATAAAGAAGAAACCTACCTATAAATTCATATACACTGGGCTGAACTTTCTCGTGGGTTGCAGTTAAAGTAAACAATGGAGAATGGGAGAGCTGGGAAGAATGGATTTGACCAGAGCCTCGAGTTAACTGTTCTAATTCCTTCCTTCCTTTTACATTTTATTTTATTCATTCAATCAGTCTGTGTATTTTTCTTCTGCAAATTAATCACTAGGGAAAAATGCACTTTTTAGAAAGGTTAAAGTGGTGCTGACATTCTCCTACCAGGCAAAGAAAATGTGTCCAGACTCAGTTCCAAGAAGCTCCTGCTTGCTCTGATGAGCACTGAAAACACCATCATCTGCACATTAAAGGGATTTCAATTTCCCCAGTGCTAGCTTTGAAATTAATTTAACACAAAAAGCTTTATGTAACAGTGGGCCTTCCTGCAAGAAGGGCACCATTAGCCACAACCACTATCTTTAGTTTCTTTCTCACCCTCTGTGACTGTTGGTTAATCAAGATTCTTGTCCATCTGAGTATGTCTCCCGTTTTGATTACTCTTAGAAGCACTGTTAATCCTCCTTCCAAAGTAGGGCACACATTTAAGATTAACTTTTGTAAGAATTCACTGTGAAATGCTCACAAGCAGCCAAGGGACTTTTCAGGCTTGACACTTGCAGATCAAATATCCTATGATTTGCTTGATGAGACTGTTCTGAATGTTGTCCTGTCATTTATGGATCAAGTCTAAACATTTCATCATAACTTCTCACGTGCAAAGCTCCTGCCACTTCCTTCTTCAAATCCCTCCTTACATATGTTTCCTTTGAAAGGCTTCCAATGTTCCTCTGCTCACCAATAACATCTGCACCCACTTCATGGTAAAGTAATATCAATGTCTTCTGCCTAAAGTAGACTTTGTGCTGCTTGTAGCAGGGCCTAGTCTTCCATCTGTTTGCAAAGTGCATACGTTATCTTAAAATCATCCCTTTTCCTTCCCCCAAAAAAGCAACAAGAAACTGATATAACCTGGGATCAAATTTTGATGGCAGACCATCTGGCTGTGCTCTGCCAGTGGAACAGCTGAAGAAAACAGCACAATCTTCCAACCAGTTTCTTAAAGGAAATATTTCTATTGCACATAGGAATGCTTGGAAGACTCACAAGTGTACTTCTCACACAAGGAATATTTGAATATTTTATAGAATAGAAATTGCAAAAATTAAACTATTTCTAATTATGCTCCCCATTCTACAAGACATCATTTCCTGGAAGCTTAGGGCTTATCAACGTAGGCTTTCTGATCAAGAACAAGTTTTACAGCTTATCCAATTAAGTTTAAACAGTTACTTTAACCTTTCAGTGTATATTTGTATGTTCATCTTCCTGTCTTCTCCCTTGCAAAGCCCCACAGAATTATTTAGTTTATTGGCAAGGCTGACCTGGAATTGTGCCATAACACCTGATTAAGGCTGACCCACACAAAAATATCAAATGTATCATACAGTGCATGTGTCCACTTTCCACACTGATTTTCACATTCCTTGGGACCCTAAATGCTCACTTTCCACATCCCAATCCTTCTTCTTGTGCTGCTGGCTTTGCTATGCCTTGTTTCCCTTTGCTGCAGCCACCAAGAAGTAGCTGCCATGCCTGCCTTCAGCAGCAGCAGCAAGTGGGATCTGGCTGCAAAAGTGACAGCAGCAGCAATGAAAGCTGTGTGGAGGCAGTGGCTGGGGTGTGTATTTCCCCTAAAATGTCACCCTGAAGAAGTGTCTTTGCTTAAGGTGCAAAATATAGCATAACAGCAAGGGAAGGGAAGGAGGAACATAAATGTATAGACAATTGAGTTGGACTGGGAATCAAGCTGCTTATTTATACACTGTTCTGGACTTTTAATTCTATGTATTTAGATACCCAAATGGCCTCTTTTTCTGCAAGGCTGAGAACTGCATTTACTAAATATGGAAATAGGGTATCTAAAAATAAACACACAAGTATGAAGATGTTAGCATTATTCTATAAAATGGGGGCAAGAGAACTGCAGCAACATATGTGTCCAAAATACTTCTAAAAAGTATCCCTTCTCTCACCCACCCCTCAAAAAGGCCTGAGCAAAACTAAACTAAACTAAACAAAAAAAAAAGCCTTCACAAAAACTCCCAGGGTTGAGTGAACATGTCAAGAAAGGTACAGAGAAAAGAGCACTAGTAATAAGAGGGCTCCCTGTGGAGGAATAGATGTTTATGTTGCCAAAGGACAATACAAATTTGACATTGTTTTACTAATTTTCACATTCTTCATTTTATGGCAGCAATCATCATAAGCCAGGAAAAGACAATACTATCTAATGGCAAATGAACAACACAAGCACTCACAGCATTCCCAGTCACTGGGAAGGGTGATAAAGCTACACAGCAGCTGGAGTTTTGCTTCAGCGACAAGCAAATATAAACACATAAATGGAGTTTTCAGTTAATCTTCATATTTTTGGAAGTCCTTCAACATAGTTCCAGCAAAAGCTTTTCCAACACCTTATTTTTGAACTGGAATCATCATTAGAGCTATCTAGTTTCTGCCTAGACATAGAAAATCCCCTTACTTGAATTCCCAGATGTATTTCTAATTTCTCTGTTTAATTACATCTCTGAATTTTAATTTCATTTTATCCTGGAAGTTTTTATTCAATATATGTTTAAGTCATATTATTGAGTGGGCTAAACCCTTCCACATATAGCAACACAGATCTTTTTGTTACCCAAATCCCAGCAGATTCTAGATCAGAGAATTCAATGGGTTAGTAATTTATATCAAACTAAAAGGCGATGCCTTTTTTTAAGTGCTAAAGTAGTCCTCCCGAATTACTTCAAACTGTGAGTTACTGTTTCACTCAACACAACAGTTTTGTACATATTTCTGTCTCAGATTTCCCATCTAGATGTCTACCAAAAAGTGCTATGATTCAGCCAGGTTTGAAGTATTTCTTTTTTTGCCTTCTCAGGCGCTGGGTATATTCCGCGTACAGCAGCATCTCCTAGTGGCCGCTTTGTCTCTGCTCAGTGCGAAATGCGGGGAACAGAATTTTTGCTTCCCACCGTTACACTACATTTCCATGTACTTCTGCAATAAAAGGAACCAACTAGGATCAGATATTGGTACTGCTGCTGCACAGCAGTATGTATCTTTTTTGGAAAGAGAGCCGTCTCCTGAGTTGCAGAAGGATCTGGCAATGTGAGTGTCAGAATCTTTCTTACCAGTTGCCAAACCCAAAGGTCTGCTCTGGGAAGAGTTTCTCCAAGATTCCACTCAGATAGAAGGCCTGATTTTGAGCTAATTTATACCAGTGTAACGGTACTGAATTCCTGACTTTTATCAGTTTAAATGAAAAAGGTGTCTGCTTACTTTCAAAGCAGTTCCTAATGAAGAATTTATTCTCTGCTGTATCTGAAAAAATAAAAGTGCTTGCATGAAGTTATAGAAGTACTGTGGATAGTTTCCAGATAGGGAACAATTTACAAAGAATTGGGGGAATGCTTCAGTACTTTCTGCAGAAAAGTTAGAGGGATGCATAGGATTTAAGTATACTAAATGTAGCAGAGAGATTAGAGACACTGTTAATATTTCCGCTCTAAACTGTAGCTAGCAGATTGGAGCTGGGTTCATCAGTGTGTGCAGAACCAAGTACACTGTTTCCAACATTCATAGGACAGGCATAATCTACTGAAGCCACTGGACACCCCCTGCATTCCCTTTGGCCATTGTCAAACAAAACACTCATTTTTGGGAGATGGTTGCTATTCAAGGCAGTTTAAGCACTCGTTTAGCTCCTCTTGAAGTCAAGATTAAATATCAGGCACATGTTTGCGACTTTCCTGAATCAAGTCAAGTCTGTTATTTGGAAGGTAACTTGCCTACTGAATTAATTCTTAATCTTGGTCATTATATCCATGCTTGCATTACCCCAGTCTGCAACTGTTTGGAGCTTCAGTAGTGTTTTTTTTTAAGCCTGCTGAAAAACATTAAAACAGACCAAGTATTCAGTCTCCAGCAGTAAGTGCAGTCTCACATGGTTTCCTGTCCTCGGCATAGATAAATCAGAGTACTTCTTTTTGTTTCATATAGGTTTTGATCTCTGCTTCACAATGATTTCTCTGGCAAGGGAAACATCACAGAGCAGTAACAAAACCAGCATTATTTATTTATTGAACACTCTCTGTGTGACTGACATTTACAACACCCTCAGGGAGGCACAGGCCCTGTCTCAAGGGTCTCACAGCCTGGAAAAACAGCACAGTTTAGCATCATTGGCCAGACAATCATATTCAAACATGTAAACCTCAAACAATTCACCATTTACATTTAAATGTTGCACTTTTTTGCCAGATTAATATAGAAAGGCTTAGCAGATGAACAGTATTTTTGGGGGGGAGGGAATGTAGGCTGTTTCCACTGCAAGGTAGAAAAGGCAGAGAAAATGCTATTTTCATTGCACCTGGAAAGACTAAGTATGCTTAAGGAACCAGGAGATCAAATCTTCAAGAAGGCTCTTTCATAGGTAGGATTAAAAAAAAAAAAATCCTGAAAATAACTCCGTATCTCTTCAGTCTGAAATAAGAATTAGCAATGTGTTAAGCATTGATGCAATCTTGAAGTCCAGAACCAGCAACTCTCCTTTTCATCCTTTCCACCTCTCTCCCTGCCAAAACCCCTCTTTTAACCTGTATTGTATTTTCCTACATAGAAAAATCATATCTAAATCTAAAATGATTCACCTTATTTTCCTCACAGTCCAAAGAAGGTGCTATAGCACAAAGGGAGCAGGATTATCTCTGGGGACTTTATGAAGTAGGAGGAAGCAGCTGCAGAGATTCAGCTTTCTCTGAACTATTGTGCAACCTGTCAAACCAGGTAAGTAAAAGCCCCTATATACTATTAGTAAGCAGCAGTAGTGATGTTGCTTCAATTCAAATGCTCTTTCAAATATGGGAACAACCTACTGATTCTCCTGTTATTTGATTGCCAGTAACGCTGCCTTATTATATACTGCTTCGGACATGCTATACCCTAGTGGAAGAAATAAAAAAAAAAGAATCTAAAATTCAGTAAATCCCACATTACTTTTAAATCAACTTTTAAAAAGTAATGATTTTTTAATTATTAATTGGTATTATTCCCTGCCACTTGTTGAAAATCAGTGCTTTTTCTAGTCAAAATCCTTAAGAACTAATGACATGAGTTTATTAAATGTGAATCCTGGGGTTAGATATATGTCCAAAACTATCAGAATGCTTCTTGGTTACAGCTCCTACAGCTGGGAAATGTGAATGCCTGTGGCTATTCTAAAGGGGCAATTTATTTATGGTCCCCCCCTGTGCTTGACCATGTCTCTTCATGAACCTGTTTACTTGGGGAATAGTAAAATAAAATCTTTGAGCACAGGCCCCTCAGCTGCTCCCAGGTCTCCAAGGAGACTGGAAAAGAGGTCTCTCATTTCTCCACTTTCTTGACCCCACATGTACATAAATGTACATCCATATGTACATGTACACATATACATCCCACATACACCTGTGACACAGCCTGGTGTATGAAAAGCAAACACTGTGCAACAGAGCAACAGAAGTCATCACAGCTATAGGAAGCTAACAGCATGAAATTTTAAACAGGAAGAGTTAAGTTTAACCCAAACTGCCCCATTCAAGTCTAGCCTAGACCTCAAAAGAAAATTGCTGGAAAGAATAAGCACTTGCAAGGTGATATTTGCACTTCCTGAACTGCTCCAGACTGCCAGGGGTGAATATGTGAATGCTCCCAGTTTCAGAGACCTCAGATCACATCAAGTTAATTTATTTCCCATAAGCATAATACCCACTCTTAGGAATAAGCAAACTGGGAGAACAGGGCCTGTCCAGTTGGCTTCTGGACATATTTCATCCTTGGAAACTACCTAGGAACATACTCAGACACATGCTTAACATCCTTATGCTAGAAGGCACTTAAACACATTATTAACTTTGGGCACATGTTCCTGAAGCAGAAGACTTGTTTGAAGAAAATGGCTGGTTTTACCTTCTGATCAAAATTAAAATAAATAAGCATCTTTGAAGTCACCCAGATACAAAAACAAATTACTTTATGACATCACAAAGAAAAAGAAGGGTGATTGGAGCCAAAATGGTTATGAATCATTTAGTGGTATTTCAGGTGTTACCAGTCTTTTCATCATCTTTATTTGGCATTCTACAGCACTCAATAGTGCTAAAGAAAGTACTTTTGAATCTGAGAATATTCAATCATACTTTCAAATAGTGCCAAGCCAGAGCTGCTTTCTTTCCAGGTAGTAACTAATTTGTCAGCAAATGTTCATCTAACTTCTAGAACCCATCCCAGACTGGTATCTCAGTTACAATGAAAGCAATTAAGTAGAGGTCAAAGGAAGAGAGATGTCACTCACTACGATCTAAGAAGCAGCAATGTCTGGTTGTCCCAAGTCATAACAAGCATCTACAGAAAAATAGTTCACCTCATAAAATAATGCCACAGATTGTGCTACTTGTTCTTTTGTAAACAAAATACTTCCCCTCTGTGCTTGCAGGTGTGATCTGTCTGCCTTACTTCCAGTACAATGTGAAACCACACAGCACAAGCTGCTCTTAAAGATAAAATGGCAGAGACCAATTTTCACTCTTTTTAAAACAAAAGCATTGCACCAAAGGTAAGTTGATCTTTATTGTATGAAAATTTTCATTCTGTGTTAGAAAAATATTTGGATGAAGGCACTTTATTACTGAAAGTCACTGACTTCTATTGTTGTAATTTCATGTTGTGGGATAGTAAATGCTGAAGTCTTAGCAAAAACCATGCTAAACTGAGGTGCTCACTCCACTGTTTCCTGTTTAGGTGAATTTGAAATTAGTGTCACCACCTGTGGCTTAAAATTACACGGGCTCAGGTCACTGGGGATACTGAGACAAAACTTTATTACAATCAAGCCCTTTTATCCCCTTGTTTGGTACTTTTCCAACCTGCACAAGCACACCACGTTCGATCCCATTGGCTTCTTTAAAAATCTCCCAGGTAGACAGTCCAATCACAATGCTGATCATACACTGTTCTCGTGATGACAGCCTCACGTTCTTGCTTCACTTCTTCTCACATTCCCCATGTCCTCTGGCCTTCAACTGAAATTCTTTGTTACAACAATATCCTGGCTTACCTCCCCAAGTCCCAGAGTGTTTCTCATGCAGATCCTATTGCTTCCACCTTCCACAACCTCCTATTTCAACAGAAGTCAGTGATGGTGAAATTCACTTGCTAGGAAGACTGAAGTTGAATTACAAGGCAACTACTGGAAAGAAGCTACAGATGAATAAAAAGCTACAGTTAAAAAAGCTCAAAGTAAGATTGAGACTGATAAGGCTGTCAGAACTATAAGCACAAAAGAATTTTTTAGATGGGCAGTTTAAATGTCTAAAAAGATTTTAAATAAATATGTCTTTCTTCATGAGTACTACTACTTAGCTTGTGCTTGGAAATGAAACTTAGCATTACCGTTTCATTTTTTTCATGGATACAATGTTATATGAAACAATGTGTAAGCTTTTTATTAATTAGATGTGTTTATTCTTCTGCACAATGAAGAGCACTCTCTGGGTTCCCTCAGCTGAAAACAACACACTGCTACTCATGAAAAAAATCTGACCTTAAGTAGCAGTTGATGGGATACTATGACTAGATGGCTGTAAAGGGAAAATATGCCACTTTATATTATGACTTTGAGTAATGTTTTTCTGACTAGCATGGAGCTTCATGTGCTTGCTCTAGGTTAGTCCCACAGAAGAAGGCAAGGCAACCTGTGCAGAATCTGGCCCTGGTCAGCCAGTGTCCGTAACATTTAACTGGTGTGACAAGTGTCCCAAATATTGTCAAAACATCTTGTGAGAGGAATTTTTCAATTACTTTCAGAGGAGAGCAGTCTCTTCAGATAAGGACAGAGGCTATTTCAGCTTCTAATGTTGTTTCAAATGTACACAGAAATACAGAGTTTTTAAAGCATTACTGCAAAGTCCTTGAGGTTTATGGCATTAAGCTGCTAATCCACAGCATGGTACTTTTAAGTTTTAATTATGCTTCAATGGTTTAATTATCTTTTATTTTAGTTTTGGATGGTTTGATCTACAGTTCACATGGGGCTCTCATTGCCATCATTCATATGTGAAACACTTTGAAGCCAACAGTATTACCATGTGACTGAGCTCCGCAGGACCTATGGTGTACATAAATAGTAGAGCCTGCACAGTCATGTAATGCAGGGGAGGAACTGTGTCTTTTGTTTTGGATCTGTGTATTTCTTAGTGCCCTGTATCTTAGTGGGAAGATACAGTGCAGAACAGTGACATAGACATCCAGAAAAGCTAGGAAACTATTTTTGGACACAAGTTCCCACGTTTGCAGAATGTTCCTCTTTTAGAAGTAACAGCAAGCTTTGCTTTGGGGGCAAGCGGCACATCTGGAACTACAGAAGGAAGAGTGGAGCTCCAGTTGTTCAGATGAGTCATTGTTCCATCTTAATGGAAAACCTATAAAATATCAAACTGCCAGAGAGCAACAGATCTTTCAGGGGTTTATTGTTTTTACAGATCTTATAAAAATTACTATAAAAACATAAAACTTTAATAGCTGAAAATTGAAAAGGTTTCATGAGCTTAAGTTTGGCCTGTTTGGAGCACAGCATCACTATGCTTCTACAGCTGGGATGTGGCACACCAGCTGCAAAAATTCCCCATACTCTCTTGCTTTTGTTTATCTATCCACCAAGGTCACACAAAAGCTTGTGGCTAGAGTTTTCCTTTAAACACAATTTCATGAAAATATTTAGATCACTGAATATACCTGAGGTTCTCCCTTAGTCATAGCTTGCCTGATGTTTTCTAAGTACTAGTGCTGTAGGATGAAGGTCGCATCTGATGAAACTACCCAGGAGTATTACAAGCCTAAATATAGATGTATATGTTTATCTACACTGCATACTCAAGAAGCTTACCAGGCATAATTGCCAGTCAGGAGTATCAATGTAAGTAAGAATTTACATCGTATTTCCAGATTTGAAGAGGTATCACAAAAATTACAGACTACACTGTGAATAGAGATGACACCCACCATTAGGGGTTACAGAACAAAACAATTACTCTGACTTTCAGTCTCAGACACAGAGACCATGTGATTAGCTGCATCCAGCAACTATCAGCTATAACAGTTAGCAGAGTTCATTGCCTTGGTCCAGAGAAGAGCTAAATCATTCTCTTAAATCCCTTACAGCCATCCTAGGTGACAACAATTAGACTGTTGCTGTTGGCAAGGCATCAAGTCAAAGGTGGCTGGATGGCCACCATTAGGTTGGTAGTGGGAGTGACAGCTCCTGTTATCCTACAATCTGCACAGGGGCTGGTAAAAATGATGTCCATATAGCATGCACACACACAAAGTTTTCCTTAGAGCTGGTGAGACCACAGCCAAGCAGATCCTGCTGCTTTCTGAGCCTTTTCCATTACAGATATAAATACCCAAGGAAAACATAAATAAATAGATAAATAAATAAATAAGTAAACACATTAAAACTCCATGAAAATTAAGCACAGTTTCATCTTGTGTGCCCAACCTGGATACATATCAAGTGCTTCAGGCAAATAAACAGAAGCCCTGCTCATGACTGAGTCATAGAACTCCTCTGGAGTTATGTGGATAATAAATAAAATAACCTGCATGGGAAGTAAAAGTGTACATGTATAAGAAAGTTGTGCTGAATCACAACTGATTTCTCTGGTAGCTCTTAGGTCTCGAAAGACTTCTATTTGAAGTGGAGCATGACTACCCTGGGGGCTCTTCTACTAATTAGCCAGCTACAAATGAAGTTTAGCACAGATCTTACCCAGCAGAGGTAGGAATTTATCCTCCAGTTAGATGCAGAGGTCACACAAGCAGAGGCACACTTTTTAGCTACATGAAGAGTCTTGAGTTGCCTTTCACATTCTGGAAAGAAACCACACTGCAGTGACTACAAGGAACTTACCCAAATACTTGATATTAACACAGTTTGGGACTTTTGATTGTGAAAACATGAAGCTTTATTGTTCTGTACTAACGTATCCCACTTCCCATAAAAAAAGCAGGAGAATAATTAAAAAATTATTAGAGAGCTAGGGTGACCCACAGCTGTATTTTGCTGATGGATATTATAAAAGTACCTAATTTTGGCATTGTCCTTCTGAAATGTATGGCAAATTGGTAGGTATTTGGCGTAGCTATATTAAAGTTCACAATCATTTCCAAGTCAGTTTATAATTATTTTATTCTCAGACTTTTCTTCTTGCAAAAATAACTTTTGCGTTCTGGAAATTTATTGCCCTTCTTGTCAGATTACAGATAATGAGATAAACTTTCATATTTTGTTCTCCCAAACCCAAATGACAGAGGAACCACTTTGTGTCATTGCAAAACTTCCTGCACCAAAGGTCAAAATAAATCTATTACCAATTAAGTCTCAACTGGCCAAAGGATTTGTTACTCCAGTAAGCTTGTTACTAGACTAAGTGGAACCAATGGCCTAGGTGAGCCAGCTCATATTTTATTTGTTGTATGATAGCATAAACAACAGTTGTTAACACTCATTTTTTGCTAATGTGTTCAGATTAATTACAAATGAGGAAAACAAAATATATTTGAGTTTATGGTGGATTTTCATTAGGGGCTTCTGTTCTAGCTGCCTGGATTTCCTAGGAGTGAGTGGGTTTAACCACAGTGTAACTGTTTTCTGTAGAAAGTAATTAAGCTGTGTAAAAGGTTTTGTAAATGCATTCAAAACAATGGGAAAATTCCCCATTGCCACTTCTTATTTTTAGCACAATGACATATTGTGCTTGATCATAAATTTATGTGTAACCTTCATAGATTGTGATATAGGATATATTTATTGTTTCACAGTACAAAGAGAGAAAAAAAAGTTTGGAAAGGGGAAATCTTTGCCAAAACACACATTCACATGTGTTTCATGCTGTGACAAAATATAGTTGTAGTACATGGAAGCAGTTACACTCCTTCTAAAACAGCATGGAAAATGAAAAAGCAAACCAACTGATTGTCCATATTTCTAAATTATTTTGCTGCCATGCATTTATTTCTCACAAATACTTTGTGTGGGATGGAGGATGAGTTATAAAGAAGGAAGAACAATTTTAACAGCAGAGTTTTTTTTTAACCCTGTCACAATTTAGCCCTGGGAAGTACTTCAAGAGGTCATTTACACCAAAGCTGTATGGTAGTCTGACTCCCTACATGATTGTGTAACCCCTGCTAAGAGTCAATTATGGCAATGTCACACCATTCCCAAGTCACCTAGGCCTTTAGTATCTTAAGGTGATGTGTTTTTTTTTTTCACTAGCTCAGCTGAATTTTTTTACATTTTGAGTCCATTATTCCTTGCCCTATCTTATTAGGACATGGAGAAGAAAATATTTACTTCAGCTCTGCAATCTGTCAAGGGACTAATGGAGGCCTGTGCAAGATACCTCTATATAGTTCGACAGGGTGTGAAGGCTGAGAAACGGTGAAACACAGTCACTTTTTTCCAATATTTAAAGACGCCCTGCATGCTTCATAATAACAGTAACATTCAGAGCAGGACCATATGCTTAGCATACAGGCAAAGTAATTTAGAAAGTGCTAAAAATATTTAAAGACAGACACCCAGCATATGAACAGGGAAGGAACTGATCAAACATATGTAACAATTAAAGGTGGCTCGGTGTTGTTGGACTTGGTGTTGACAATGTATATGCTACTGTGTTTTCAACATGATTAATAAAAGAACCTGAGCAATGAACTGTCTTGAATAGCACCTGAGTGAATGAGAGATGATAGATTGGTGGCAAAGACAGACACACAAACAGTCAAAATTAATATGGTGTAGTGTGCAGTTTACTGCAGAAAGTGCTAAATTGAATGGAGATAGTTTGCCAACTGTAGCCAACAGGGGAGGCTGTGTTGGTTTTGGCTGGGCTAAAGTTAATTTTCTTCCTAGTAGCTGGTATGGGCTATGTTTTGGATTTGTGCTGGAAACAGTGCTGATAATTCAGGGATGTTTTCATTACTGCTGAGCAGTGCTTACACAGAGTTTTCTAGTTCTCACACCACCCCACCAGCAAGTAGGCTGGGGGTGTGGGAGGTGACGCAGGAGGGACAGCTGACCCCAACTGACCAAAGTGACATTCTGTATCTTATCATACTCGGCATATAACACTAAGGGAGAAGAAGGAAGTAGGGGTGAGTGTTTGGAGTTAGTGTTTTGTCTCCCCAGGTAACTGTTACGTGTGGTGGAGCTCTGCTTTCCTGGAGATGGCTGAGCACCTGCCTGCTGATAGGAAGTGGGGAATTAATTCGTTGTGCTGCTTTGCTTGGGTACCCAGTTTTTCTTTACTTGTTAGACTGCCTTTATCTCAACCCATAAGTTTTCTCACTTTTACACTTCTAATTTTCTCCTCCATCCCACTGTGGAGAGAGTGAGCAAGGGGCTGTGTGGGGTTTAGTTTCCAGCTGGGGTTAAACCATGACAGAGGCCCACCACCACTTTCTTTCCTGTTTAGAGAATACATAATATATATTCTGCATAAAGACTGTAAAGCCTTACTTTATCACACCCTGATTTTCCTTGTCAAGGCCTTTCTGTGTACACAGATAACATCTATACACCATAAAGAGACAGAATACAAAGTATGCATTCCTAATACAGAATGAAAAGCCTTGCCTCAGCTCATTCTACCTCACTAAGGCTTTTCTGTCTGTATATAGACTAATTACAGTTGTCACTTCACCTCACCTCACCTCGAGGCTTCTTCCCCATGCGCAGAGCACACAAATAGGAGATGCGGCCCCCATCACCGGCAGATGAAGCGGGCCGCGGTTCCCCCCGCCGTACAGGCCGCTCCAGCACGGAGCGGGTGAGATAAGCACCCTTCCCGCACGCCTCGGGCCGGGCTCGCCCCTGGCAGCAGGACGGGGCCTGTGAGGACGGCGGGAGGAGGGGAGCCCGGTCACCTCATACAGGGCAGGGCGGTGTCGCGGAGGTGTCACCAGGGGGCGCTGTGGGAGGCGGCGTTAACGGCCGCAAGGCCGCGGTGGCGGGAGCGGCGCTCGGGCCCGGCTGCGTGCTTTGCCTTCCGCGCTCCTGAGGATCAGCCGTGGTCTCCGCTCTTCAGGCCCAATCTGTTGGCGACCCTTGACGCCCGGCTGCGGTGAGAGTGAAGAAGGAGGAAGAACAGGGCCGGAGTGAGCGCTGCGAGCAGCCATGTCTGCGCCCGCCGGGCTGCCGCCGCGGCCCGCCGGTGCCGCCTCCGCCGTTTACCCGAGTGGGCCCGGCGCTTCCCGGGAGGCCGCGGCTCCCCAGAGCGGCGTGCCTCGCTATCAGAACGGTGAGGGGCGAGAGGCCCGAGCAGGGCCTAGTGTTGGCGGCCGAGGCGGCGGGGAGAAGCCGCCCGCGGAGTCACTGGGGCAAGCTGCGCGGCTCCGCTCCCTCCCCGGGAGCCCTGCGGGTGCAGGGGCCGGGGGAGCTGCTTCTTCTCCCTCCTCCTGCAGTGGCGGGAGGTGCAGTGGTCTGTGCGGGGAGGCAAGGGCGCGGGTCCGGCGGAGGGCCCGGTGGGCCACGGTGGAGCCGGCTTGTAAGGAAGTCCTTCTCTGAAAGGCAGCAAAAGCCGCTTAGGAACCGCGCGTCCCGCCCCGGCCCTCGCCGCTACGTGCGGAGTTAAAGTGTTAGAAGGCGCAGTCTCGCTGGAGGAGCGAGGGAGAGGGTGATATTTTCGTTTTCCCTGGAGATTGGCTCAGGGCAGTGTTGGGGCGCCTGCTTTGTGGTGTTTCGGGAATGCTCTGAAGGCCCAGGCACATCCAGGCCTCGGTTCCGGCAGTCGTGCGTGAGTATGGGCAGGAAACCATGTACCGTAGATGAGAGAGCGTTTACTTCATAGCTGTGTGTGAACTTAAACATAGTAGGCGGTAGGCATTCACGCAACAGGATCTTGGGATTTGAGTTGAATAAACAAGGTTGGCCAGTGAAATATGGGTCACTGGAAAACAAAGGTAAAATAGTTCAAAATCCCAAAATACTGACTTCAGAAGGAGAGGTGCTGGTACTACTTGTACTATGACTTAATTAGCGTTCACTGCCTAATTTTTAAATTGGTGCGGTATAAAACTAGTTCTTTATTGAACTTGTTAACTTTCCAGGATGCCTGCATGAGCTTTGTCCCCACCTAATGATAGTATGGTATCTAAATTATGCCTCTTGCTTGCCTAGAGGTTTAGCTTTTACTGTTTAACCCTGTATTTTGTAGTCAGGATGTTTTGAACACAGGCAGTTTTTCTGCGCACGTCAGTATGCAGGATAATGACATGGAAAAATTTTTACTGCTGAATTTTTCTCATGTCAAAGGGGTAGTTACGTGATAAGCAGTTACATGCCTATAAGGTAGGTTTTGAGTCAGTTTGCACATAGTGCAAAAGTCGTTGAAGTGACTGAAAAGGAATTTAATTAAATGGTAGATTAGTATTCTAATGTTAAGCTTTGTCAAAATTATTCAGAAAATGCCAGATTACATGGCTTTCAGTAAAAACCATAGCAGTATCAGTACACAGCTACTACAACATCAGTACTCTGAAAGTGTGTTTCACAGAAACAAGTAGAAACTAACATCATGCTTTCTCCTTGTGTTTTTAACTGACTGAAACTGATCTTTAAAGAACCATCATTACTATTTGTTATTCTAATCAACTCCTTGATGCTGATAATATTCTTAAAAACAAATTTTTTAAAACTTTGTAGTAGACTATATTCTGTGAAACACTTTTTCTTTAATTCAGAGAAATTTATACTTTGTTCAGAAATAGGTTTGGATTTTTATTGTATAACTGGCTAAATAGTCAACTTGAGCTTCTGTGTGCCTTAAGATGCCTTACAGTGGTATGTATTTGATGATTTGTAGACAAGAACTCTGAATTTGTTGTTTTGTGTCATTTAGCAATAGCATTCCAGAATTTTTAGATTGTGTCTGTCTTCTTCTAGTACTAATCTTCTGAAGTTATAACACAGAATTTAAGGCTTACTCTTTTTTTTGGTTGGTTGGTTGGTTTCGTTTGTTTGAAAGAAAAACAGGAGAGAGAATAGAGACTTACTAATGGAGAAGTCCATACTGGAAATTTCCATGCTGTCCAATAGAAACTAAATTTCAGAAGAAAGGTTGTCATTGATTTTGAAATTTAATTTTACATCAGTTTTCTGGAGTTTAGATGTTAGATCTATGAGTACAGCTATTTCTTCATTAACTGAAAGAAAACACCAGTGCATCCTTTTAGATACTTGGAGTGCTCTGTGCTGTAATTTCATAAAATGTGGATTTTTCAGGTAGAACTTTGAAGTTACTCAGATCTGATGGAAGAGGGGATTTTTTTTTTTTTCAGAAAGCGAGCAACCTGTTGCACACAGACTGATATGTAGAAGGATGTTCGGTTTTGTTTATAGAAGCTTTGGCTGGCCCAGTGACAAATTCATTTGAGACCATTGGAGATTTTAGTTTTAGTATAACTTGGGGATATTTTTTTTAATTCTTGTTTGTATTTTTTTTTCCTTCACTGTTAAAGTGCTTTTGGTTTGATCCAATAAGGAAATTAAGTGTTTAAAAAAAAAAGCCCTTGTTTGGCTGCTTGTTCAGAAGTCTGGGGCTTTAAAATGCAATTCTTCTGAATAAAATCTTGCAAGTTCAAGAAGCTTTTATTGCTGTAGTCTTACAAGTGGCTTTGTATCTAAATTGCAAATTACCTGTTTCCTTGTTTCAGCATAATAAAATGTTTCTTGTTAAATCAGTGCTAAAGATGATGTGTTTTTTTCTGATGGTGATGGAGGACTTTGCTAACAATTTAATGCATTTAAATGTAAGGCTGAGAGGATAATGGTGTTGAATCCCCATTGTTCTGCAGAAGACTTTTGTCTAGTGTTGTCTACATTTGGTTTGTAAGATTACCACTTGTATCTCTACTAGCATTTTGGGATCATCATTTTCATTATGATATTATGTACTTAGCCTTGTTTTCCATTCCTCCTCAGGCTTTATATCTTTTGGGCAATTTCATTAAATTTCATAAGGGGGACAAAGGTCTGAAAAGGACAAAATCCCTGAATATATTGCAAAAATAGGAAGGTAGGTCGTTGAAGGAGCTAGACGTTAATTCCATATTGTGAGAGCTCAGCAGTGCTTGATTTGCAGGCTCGTTTGCCAGCAATTAGCAAGGCACAGTGGTGCTGCCCCCTGTCCATTCCCTAAGGGTTACCTGCGGGAGCTGTGGTGAGTCTTCTCTGGAGTGGGTAAAGGGATGTTAAAAGTTACAGGAAACTAACAGGTATTCTTGGCTAGCAAGTTTGTGTTGTAGGGTATGCAGACTATATATAGGTGGGGTTCGTAGCAGATGGTTAAGTTATTCAGGTGAGAGACTGCACAGACATAAAAAACAAACATGACACTGGCAAGCAAAGTTTTATGTACTGCTGTACAAAGCACTGTGCTTTTTTTTTTTTTTTGGTGATGTCTCACCCCCACCCTCCTTAAAAACTGATAAGGCTTTTTGGGTTCACCTGTTAATGCCTGTGTAGTTATACATTATAACACTATAAAATATTAATTTGTCTGTAGCGGAGCTTCACTGCTTCCGTTATAGAGATGGTGTTTTAGCAGTACATCTGTGTGTACCTAAGGTTTTCATATCCTCTTGTGGAGTTGTTTTTTGAGAAACTTGTGAGGTGTTTTGGGTGGAAGGCAGAGTACCTAAGACATCAGGACAGACTGTGCAATTAACAAGATTTCACAATGACAGAAAAGATGTGTGCAGATTTCCAGTGTTGAAAACTGACCAATTATCTTGTCATCATTAGTAGCTCCAACTACTAATTGCAGTATAAAAATTAATTTCTTTATAATTTTTAAATGGTCAAAACCTCATTTCATATAATGGGAATAATCTTTCATCTGTAATTATAAAACTTGCTTTTAAAAGACCAGAAGTTTAAAATAAAAGAAGCAATTTTTCAAACATAAGGTGTGTCTCTTTTAATGAGGTCTTCATGGTATTTATACCCTTGTGTGCTCATGTAAAGTTTAAACCTTATAGATGTTTCTACTTAAAAATGGAAATAGAGATGAATTAGACATATAATGTAGAGACTGATATCTTGACTTGGTAATTTATTCTGTCTTTATTTATGGTGTGTGTTTTCAAACTAAAGCTAGATACTACAGGACTTTACAGTAGATGATTTGATATGCAGCCTTATATTTAGAAGTCAGGTGCTCCTAAACCAGTTTCTAAATTATACCAGCTGAGTTAGTTTGTGCCACATGTTTTAGTAGAACAAATGCACAGACTTTTCAGAGAAAACGTCTTTCCTTCTCATCTTTAGTGGCAGAACTGCTTAAAGTAGCAAGTCTTGACAGACATGAGTTATTGGTGTATTTTTGAGTTTGCTGTTTTAGACTCAAAAAAAACAGACTGAAAGTCTGCCAGAGTTCACTTAGCTGTTAATGACTTCCTAACGCAAAATCATTTTCCTTTAAGGAACAATGAAGTACAGAGCTCTATGAAGCAGCTTCCACTTTTTCAAAGAAAGAGTGAACCAGAAGCTGGTTACATACTCTTCTCAAAACTTAGGGTCTAATTTTATTTTATTTTTTTGAGCTCCTTATGCTTTCTCCCAAAGTGCCTATCTGTCTTTTGACACAGAAGTCCAAGTTACAGTTGTTCACTTCTTAGCTTTTTTCTATTAAACTTTCTGCGTTGTCAAGTATGAAAGGTATTTTTAATTTTATCAGAAAGCTGTTTTGGACATTACATTCCTTGGTTACAGGATTCCATTAATGAATTCATTACTAAAAGTGCCTTACAAGGTAATCATGTTACTTGGAGAACAGTGACTTTTCGGAATTTTAAGACAAGAGAAATAAAACTTATATTTTGTAGTCACTGTTAATATAAGGGAGAAATAAACAATTATTATCACAGATGCTGTTTAATTTGTGAGTAGCCCAGTAGTGTGCTTGTGTTTCTAGTCACTAAGGATGGCAAATAACACTGTAGTCATTCAGCATGACATGAGCAGGAGGGTGTGGTAATTTTAAGAATGGAAGTCATCCAAAGAAATGTGTTTGTAGTTCACTAGAAAATAAGAAGAAAACAGGGTTCAGGAAAATAACTTGATGAAAACCCTTCAGATTTACCATTGATCTGTTTGCATTGAAAAGAAAGCCAGTTTGGACATAGTTAACATAGCGTCTCTAGCAAACGAGTACTTCTTTGACCATTACTGGACTAGTATGTGATTAATCTCTAATGTTGCAGAGCCAGTTGCAGTGACAAGCAAAATCACATCTCTTACACCTGATGTAAGTATTGGGCAGTAAAGACAAGTGAAATGTCTTACCAGATACTGTGTAGTTTCATAAAGAAGACAAAAAGAAGTGCCCTGCAGCACTGTATCTTGGTCATCATATTGAGGATATGTAAAGAAGCGTGCCTCCTTGTTTATATATTGGTGTATTGGTTTGACTTCAGCTTTTTGTTTTCCATCTTCAGTCAGGGTTTTTAAGGCATACTGTTGTATTCAGGCACTTAGAAACATCAGCTTGGTGCTTACTGTTGCTCACTATTTGTTTGAATATTAACCTAAAAACTCTAAAATACTCAAAGTACAAGCATGAGGCATACAGTCTTGGCATGGAAACATCATTCAATAATGGAAGGGTTCCATTTTTGTTACTTGTACATGTGTTTGCAAATTCTTTCAAATATTGTATTTTGTGTGCATTATACTTGTTTTGTTCTGGTGATGGAAATTGGCCTCAAAACTAGTGATGGAAACCAAGAAGAAACTTCTTATTAGAGTGAGTACAGAGTCCATTTGCATTACTAGCAGATGCACCTTTAATATATGTGACATTTTCTCTTTGTTGCAGGTCCTGTGCAGAGTCACATGCAGTTCCCCTCTGGCTATGACTCGCATCCTCCAAACTATAGTGCGCCTTCAGGACACTATTCCCAAGTGCCCAATAAAGCTGCTGCTTCACATTTGGATAATCGGTATAGAGCAAATTACTACCCTACTTACTATTCAGCACCAGCACAAAATGTTATGACACCTTCTGTGGGTACCAATGTGTTGAATACACAGGAATCGCAGCAGTTGTACAACAGTATTCCTCCCCATACAGTGGGGTCAGCTGAAGGACCTATTCAAGGAGCAATATCGTCTGCATCCTACTTGCATACAAGTGCTCAGCAGTCATATGCAGCATTTGCTAATCACTACAGCACTTCTGTCAGCTCTTCAGTTACATCTCAGGGATTTCCCCTCAGTTCTGATCACTACACCATGCCCGTGGCTCCTAGTGCCATGTATCCTAATGTTTCCTATCCTGTGGCTGCTGGCAGTGTGTACGGGCAGGCATTTACCTCTCAGACCCTACCTGCTCCTGGACAGTTCAAAGAGACAAATACGTTTTCTAGCCAGAGTACATCAGTACCTCGTTCCCTTCAACAGCATGTTCCCTTGGGATATAATACAACATTATCAACTACTTCATCTGCTCAGTCCATTCAAGACAACCTCTGCAGGAATCTCGCTGGATCAGTTTCTAAAGTAAACAACCAAATAAATACAGGTATGCAGTTATTTGAAGGGTAGTGAATTTCCAGACCTGAGAAACATCAGAAATCATTCTTTTGTTGGTTTGTACTTGTTCACTACATGAAATTCGGTGTCATAATTTTGAATTCTATCCTTATTAATTCTTGAAGCTTTGTACCACAGTCCTCACAATAGCAGGTAATTGTAACACTGACATCTTTCTATAGAGACATACAGAAAAGACACTATTTTGGGGATAGTTGTAGTTTATTGGCTTTTTTTTTTTTTAAATTGTGGTCTAAGTTGATTCTTTAAATTTTACCTAAGGGAGCATGCATGTGCTCTTCAGAAGGTTCAGAAAAAGTGGAAGCCTGCATCGATTTGGAAGCAATTGTTTGTTCTAATTTTTGTAAGCATTTGAGTGAGTAATTTTGGTAGCTTTTTTGATATTTTTTTATGTAAACAATAGCTTGACTTTTTAGTATAGATATAGCTATGAGGGGCAAATTGGGGACAAGTGTGCTCAGATTTTGGTAGTAGCTGAAGCTTCTGCTTCATGGGAAAACTGATACAAATTCATAGGATAGGCAGTACTTGGTAGGAAGAATGGAAGAGATTAGAAGTATGGGAGTGCTTGAAGCATCTTGCTCTCTCTCTGAGAGATCAATAGCATGTACAGGAAAATCCTGATTTTCTTTCTCGACTGGTAATTTTTTGACCAGTTAAATACAGTTTAAATGCAGTTGTACTAAACCAGTGCTTTTCTTTTTCTGTTGAAACAGAGAACTGTTAAAAATACAATTGCTGCAACACCTGGCTTATAATAATTCCTAATAAAATAATATGAATATATAATAAATGCAATTTTTAAAATAGTAATAATTTTGTCCTGGTATAACTTACTTGCTTATTGCAACACTGATACGCTTTTTAAATTTCCAGTGCAGTTGTCTTGTTCTTGGAGTAATTTCCTATATAGTATTCTAATTAATTGTTTGCAGCCTTTCATAAAAGGAGTTGGGTCTTGAAAATTGTTTGCCTGCTCTTGTATGTCCTTGGAAAGTGTCTGAGTCCAACACACAAGGAATTAAAAGACATGAGGAGTGCTTTGTAAGAAGTAATTTTTCTGAATATTTAATCCTCCCTACTGTTCTCCAGGGAGAAAATGATGTAAAGTTGTTTCAGTCTTTTCTGTATATAGTTTTTAGCAAAACTTCTTGGGGAAAAGTGAAAATTTACTGAAATTCCTAAGAGTGCTTTCTGTGAGTGTTCCATGTAAAGAAATTTGACACAGTGTACTACTATTAGACAGAGTGCCAATGAGACAATTTCCTGCTATTGCTGCTGTGCTGTGAAGGAAGACCCCTTACAACCCTCAAATTATAAATAACCAAATCTTACAGATATGGTTGTTCAGGATACTACTGTCTTAATGTATTTTTCAATAGCAGTTTTTGTGCAGTCAGTGGACACTGAAAGCTCTCTGTGATGAAAACTAAGTGTCCTTTCTATAGATAAATGCCATGTTTTTAATAAAATCTATGTTTAATCGGGACTTAAGAAATCTAGACTGGCACGAACTTTTCAAAAGTTTGGTGATTTCTGAGTTTTCTGCTTGAATCGGAGAAGCTCTAAGCCTTGGACTTACAATTGGATCTTTAAAGAAAGCAGTTTGTGTAGGTGCTTAGAAAGCCCCCAAAATGCTGAAACTGTTAAGATGAAAGCCCTGAACTGCTGTATGTCATGTACTAAGGCCACAGAACTGCAGCAGAAATCTTTTTCAAAAACTTCAGCAGCCACTGTCTAAAATCACTGAGGTATTTTCAGTGAAGGTTGCTGAGATTTCTTAAGAAGAAACAAAATTTAAGAGGAATCTTTTGCTGGAATTTGACTTGTTTTGATAAATAACAGCCAGTGAGGATAATTTGCTTTAGGGAGTATAAATAGAGTAGAAAAGAAATATATTTCTGCTTGCTAGTTTAAACTAGTTTCATCTAGCAAAAACACCCTCTTCTAGTCTTAAATTCTATATTTTAGCAGAACAGTGTTGGTATAGGTATGTCCAGAAATGGTGGTGTGCTGTGTAAATGACAAACTTTGTATTATTTAGGCCTTTTGTCTTCCTAGCTCAGTAGCTTTCCTTAGTGGGTTTTGGGTTGGTTTTTTTTCAGCTTATTTCAACTGAAGTTGGTGCACTCTTGATTTTTCTTGGTGCTTTCCAGTCAGTGTGGGTGTCAGCCAGAATGCCTAAATTTTAGTGGACTCTTCCCTGAGAAGGGAGAGAGAGAATTCCTTCTGTGGGTATAGGTCAGACTTTCTTTGCTTCCTAGTTCACTGTCCTGTAATCATAGGCTGTCTGCTTCAGCAGGAGACGCTTTAATTTCTTGATCTCATTCACATACTTCCCCTTAGATCAGGGTTTAAAGTCCTTGCTGCCCCAGTTCCATAGGAATGTAGGTCATAACCCTGTAAGTCTGCTAATATAGGTGTAGATGGAAAAAGAGGAAGGACTGTAGCTAGCTGAGATACAAAAAGTTTGTTTTTCAACAGCATCCTATCTTCCTAACTGCAGTGAGGTGGTAAATCTTAAGGTATAAATTGTGTGTTATGTTGGGGTGTGTGTGTGTGTGGGAAGACCCAGGAGGGCTATAGCAGCTCAAAAGGAGCTCTCTTCTGAAAACTTGAGAAAGTACTGTGGTGCTGTGCTTTTTAAACTACTACCTGTAGGTCTCAAGTTGGAAATTAAGTAAAAGCTTTAAGTTATGGTGTGTAGAGAAAAAGGTGAATTAAACTGCTAATTTGCACAGCTATGAAGATTCTTACTGTAATATACCTTTAAGCTGTAGAACTTTATACATGGCTTTTGTAACCAAGTGGTATACTTGGTCATTTTTATTACAAAAGATGTTCATGATTGAATGGCACAAGGGAAGACTTCAGTGCGTATTAGAGGTGAGAGGAGTGGAAGGTGAAAAACAGAAAATACTGTGTCTGTGAGACTGGGTTTTATGTTTATTGCAGCCTGACAAAGCTCTTGGCTTCTCATGGTGTTGGTTGGTGGGAATGTTGCATGGCCTGATTGGGCTAGATAAGCTGATGGGGAAACTTGGACTGAACACCAGTTTAAAATATAGCTTTGTCTTGAGCTAAAATATGCCATCCTGAATTAATCAGTACTTACATGACAGAGTCCAAGCTACTTACTTGCAGAGGAAAAGGAAAAAAAATTGATACCGTAGTTACCATAACCATACATTTGTCTCGTGTGATGATAGCTGCTAACAGTGTGTTCTTTTTTAAAATTAACTTTGTTGAAGTGTTTACTTTGGTCTTGGTTATTTACAGCTTTCAAGAGCTTTCCAGAGCCATTTTGCAGGTTGGATTTTTTTACAAAGAAAAAGTTACGTTTTTTGAAGGATACCTTGGATAACTTGAGAATAGGTATTAGTACTTGATATTTTCAGGTAATCTGGATGTAAATTGGTTTTGGTTTTGAATATGTGACACTGATGTGACAGCATTTGGCATGCTTTACAGCAGTGCTTGGTGCTGCCAGCATCACTGTATTGACTTGAAGTATGGAAAATACCATAACCCCATAAATAACTCTGCTACAAAACCTGGGTAAGCACAGCAATGTTGCAATGAACTTCCCTTGTCTTCTTGCATATTTTGCTTGAGGGGGCTTTGTTGCTACCCTGACAAGAATATTTCTGCTGACAGGTGCTGATGCTTTCATGGGGAGTCCACAAGACATAATGTGTAGAAGCAGAGGTTATAGAAAGTACGTTTCAATGGAAATAGAATAGAATGGAAAATGCTGTGTCCATGAACTTCGAAGAAATACATATTTTAATTTGGATTTTGATAACACTTGTGAAAAAGCTGTCTGTATACTCAACATTTTATTTGAAAACTGCATAATAAACTAAAGATCCATTAGGGTGGTGAAAATGTACGCTGTTATTTTTGGCAGTGAATTTGAAAAGCAGAGGAATAATTTTAAGCCGCCTCTTCTTTTTGCTCCTTCTAAAAGAGCAACTAAACTTCCCCATAAAGTCCTTCCAGATATCAACCCCATTACTTAAGGAAAAGTCGGGGAATATATGAACTATGCTGCTATATGTGCAAAGGAAGCAGAGTTTGTATTGCAGGTGCATCGTCCAGTGAATTCTGTAACTTAAATGAGTACAAATGGTGAATTTTGTTCTTGCTTAATTTCTGTTTACAAAGTAGTATTGGTCAAATTTCCTCATTATTATTTTTAACAGCTTGTCTGTCAGGATTTTGGAAAGAATCAGTATGATGAATTTTTTCAGTTCATAAACAAGGAGTGACCCTATTAAAAGCTAGCTTAATTAAAGTTATGTTGTCCTTATCTGATAGGAATTTCAACTGAACTGTGACAGATCTCTCAAAGCACTAATCTTGACTTTTTTTAAGGAGATTATATCTGGTCCAGATGTTTGAAACACATCAGAAGTTTTGTGGAATACTCAGGGTTGGTTGAAACAAACTGCTTGGAGTACAGGTCTCATAATTGAATATCAGAATTGCAAAGTACCAGCTCTGTGAGGAAGGCAGAATGTTGGTCTACTACACAGCTGACTTTCAGGTTTCCTGTCTCTGGGAGGAATATTGAAAAGGAGTTATCCTACATGGACTGCATTCCTCTTACCTGGGATGAGGAACCTGTGAGGACATGGACTTATGAGGATCGATCAAAAATGGATCAGTTTAGCTTTTGCTTAATCTTGTTCTTACTATGTCGTGCTTTCTTTTTTGCAGTTAGGTGTCAGATCAGTTTGTTCATTTTAATGTAGTTTTAACATTATATTTAATTAAAAACCCCTCAACTTTTTTTTTGTATAAACTTGTTTGAAGTACTGTATTATTTTTGTAGCTACTGTGAAATCAAATATGATCACCTTTATTGTGTAATTGTGCAAATACAAAACATTCCTGCTTTCTGCTGTCGTCTTCAGGTGGCGTTGATTCTTCACAGCCTGTGCATTCTGTAAGCCAGAGCATTCTGTTCACAAAGCCTGGGGCTGGAACATCTGCTTCATCTCCTGTGATCTCGCCAGTAAGGACACCTGCTCCCAGCCTTTCTTCCAAGCCACAGTCTTCACCCTCTGTTACACAGTCACCAGAGGCGGGCCTTCAGGAAGGTACTAAAAGGGAATGGGAAATTACAGTCTAGATTTCTGCCCTGTTCCACATGCACACCTTGGAACCTTATTGCTGCTTTTCTGTGCTTGTGTGACTAGAGTACACCTTTTGCATCTCTTCATGCTCCCTTAGTGTTCTTGTTGTATACCACCTTGGTTCTAGTTTTTTTTAGCTTTTCTGTTTGATTTCATTTGGCCATATGTCTCCTTTAGCTTGTTTGTCTTGTTGGTCTTACATATCTCTTCCTCAAAACCTCTTCTTTTAGTTCCTTCATTCTTCTAAAAAGCTGCTCACTATTTTAACTTCTTGGAGGAAAGTTTTAAAAGTAAGAAAAGAATCAGTTGAGTCTTCAGCCATGAGAATCCTGCACTTATGGTTGTCTCTTGACTATTACATGTTTCTGTATTGAGTATTCTATATCTAATGTACTGTGCTGGTTTGTTTGGTTGTTTTTTTAGGGGGTGGGGAGGCTGTGTTTTCTCTCGACTGTTTCAGAATTTTAAATTCTTACTCGGCATGTGAGGAAGTAGGCATTATTTTTTTCACAAAGAGTTGGATACATTTAGTGTTCAAAAATAATTCTCAAAAGCATGGTGTGTGACTGTCACAGTATGGGTTTTTGTTCCTAAATTTCAAAATCCTCTGACATAAACATTTAAATTTCACCTTTTCCTCAATTTCCTTTTTTTCCTGGTGGATTGGAGAATGTGAAAAAAACAGCTTGTCTGTGAGTCAGTTCTGCATATCTTACAGGCAAAAAGATAACTCTTCATTTCTATGAAGTCCTGTGTGCAGTGTGGCATTCTAAGGAAATTGATAAATCAGGTTTTGAAACTGCTTGGCTCTTGCAGTTTCATAGTTGACTTTGGTATGAGGTAGCATTTATACTGTAGATGTGCTCTCTAGGAAAAACTGTTGCTTCTTCTTCCAGAGAAATCACATGCTTTTTCTCATTAGAAACATGATTATTTTAGCTGTTTAGCTGTGCTTGCCTTGATGTGCAATACATACGTTCTTGCAGTGATTCCTATATAATGTGTGAATACATAATACATTAAATAAAAATCACTGTGATCACTACCAAATGCATTGAATTCAAATACTTCCATATAAGTGAATAATAATGTACTATGTGTATGAGCACACTTTAAAACCAGCTCTGTACCTGTATGAGGAATATAAAGATAAGTTGTCAGGAGTTTAAGAATGGAGTAAGATTCATTTTGTGAGGACTACTGTTTGTAATATTAAGATCTTAATATCATAGTAAATTTATTGAATACATGTGTGTTGTGGGTAGAGAGCCAGTTAAAGATCTTCAGAATATAGTTTATTTTTGCATGTGCACATTTAATTATCAGTTGGGAAATTTAAACCACTTATAATGTATGTTTTGTAAGTCTTTCATGGTATGAAACATACCTAAGTAGTTAGTTTATTTCATAGTAAATGAGTTCTTATCCCAGTTTAACCCCTTTGTGTCCTTCCACCTGTATTTCTAGGGTCTGTAAAATACAGTAGGATAAAGCATTGTTATTATATTACAGATACATTGGTAGCTGTATCTATAAGTTTCCATTACAAGAAATCTGTGACAATTTCAATACGTGGTTACATTTTAAGCCAGACCTGTGAAGTGATTCACTCAAATAATGATTTCAAAGTAAGATTTTGCACTTCTAATGGTGGGAAATGTTCACATTATTAGTAACTCTATATAAGATACTAAGCAGAACTGAGCTGTCACAACAGAAATCATGGTGTGGCACTTGGAACTGCTACCCGTTTCTGACCTTCAGTTGCTTTCTGCCCCGTGATCGCCTACTGGGGGCATTGCTTGGCAGTAAACCAGAATGGGATGTGTCTCCAGCTGATAATGACTTTTAAACTATGTTATTTTTCAGTCAGATAAGTTCTCAGGCTTTTTGTGGCTGGGCAGTAGTGCTAGCACAGCGCAAGGAGTATCCTAAAGCCAGAAATTTGTAGTGCTGCTGGCAGTGAAAATAAATAATCTATGCAAACTCATAAGGATGTTATGAGTCAAACCCGTCAGAGGATTCATAGTGACATAGTCCATGACTCCTAAACTTCTGTGTCACCAGCATATTTTTTAATCTCCTGTATTCTTTCTGAACATGTGCATCTGTTATGTGTGTGATCAGTGACTGGAAAAGTGGGAGTTCTAGCAGAAGCTGGGTTGGTTGTTTTGGTTTTCTTTCTCTTCCAAAAAGCATTCCAAAGACTCCAAGGTAATGTTAGTAAAATAACTAATTCAGTCTTGCCTCATCTGCCTATGCTTGGAATTTTTGCATTGGCATGCCCTTTGAAGCTAGATTTTTCTTTCTTCTCCTATTTGTGTACATGGCATTTGTTAGAGGTAAGTTTTTGCACTCTCTCACTGTGCCCATCTTCTTTTACTTTGGCTTTTTGTGTTAAAGTGTGTTTCTTCTTATCATCCTGACTTTTTTTCACTTTTACTTGCATGTTAGTATTTTTAAGTTGTTTTGTTTTCCTCTACAATAATGCAGTTGTTCTGTCTTTTTCCCTCTGTAGCTTTCCCAGGCCTGAGAAAAGACATAGCCTCCTTGGCTGTAGTCTGGTTTTGCAGAGATTATTGGGTTTGGGTTTTTTTTAAAACCTCTTATGAAGTGCATCCAATAGACTTCATAAAAGATGGGACTGTGAATCACTTGAGTTAGTCCTGTGTTATAGCAGTATAAAGAAAATGAAGCATTGTACCTCCTAGGTTGCACTTGGCTTTATTTTTTTTGTGTTTATCATTTGTGAGTACTTGTATCGTGGAGAAACTTTATTGGAATTGAATGAGTCTTAATGCAGTAGAATATACGTAATCATGTCAGTCTCACTTCTGTATGAAAGTTCAGCTTCTTAAGAATATTGTGATATGGTTTTGCTCCTTTTGCTCTCTTTTTTTTTCCACGCTGTTTGAATAGGTATTCTTTGCCTACATTCTGTTGTGTTTTTTTTCAGAAGTGAAATTGAAGTGGTCCTCTTGGGCCCATGTGCTAAACCTTTTTAAAAATCCATTAAACTAACAGCATTTTTAGCCTGTATTTTATGTAAAATACAAGTTGATAACAGTTGATACAAGTTGTGGATGGGAGATTATTACTGTGATGGTTTCGGATTATGCATCACATACAACACTTCTGTAGTGCTTTATAATGTTAAAATAAAGTACACTTATGGTGCCACAGTGCACAGGGGAAAAAAAAATCCCAGGGTTTCAAAAGTCTGAACAAGTTTGAAGAGCTTTGAAGAATTAGGATATCTTCTTGTTATGGCAATCCATTGGATTGCTAAGAGAAGCAAGTCATTTGCATGTATTTAAATATGACTATAGACCATTTAAAATCCTTGCTAACCTTGCCTTGTGACAAGAAAAACATAAGAGGTTCAGCATGGAGGTGCTGAAATTGCATCAATAATGAATAATGCAGAAAATCAGTTCTAAGCCATTTGCTGCATGGTTCACTCTGTTCTAAAATGCTGTATATATGTGTTGCTTTTGTGTATTGTTCACATGTTTAGGTTAGAGATTATTAAAAAACCAAAACCGAATAAAAACACAAAACAAACCCGCACACAAATTAAAAAAATTAAAAAAAAAATAGAATATATAAACCAGACCAAGAAAAAACAAACCCAGCCAAGCAACCAGAAAACCCCAAATGACTGCCAAAAAACCTTATAGATTATTATTTGGAGGTAACAGTGTTAACAATAGTTGCATTGTCACCAGATCTTTAAAGTGAATAATGTGTTTAGGTGCTTAAATACGGGTCTATGAGCCTGAATTTAGGAATTAACTTAAAAATAAGACTAACCAAGTTTACATATTTACCCATCTTAAATTTCACTGACTCTGTTGCAGAGGTACATTTGTACTCTTGCATATTGCAGCACCAGTATATTTCATTAATTTTTGACACTGTTGAGAATTTCAGCATGAATTATTCTTGTCTTAAGAGGAGCAGATGTGCCAAGCAAAAGTTCAGTATTAATCTTTTCATAACACAATAAAAATTTGTCTAGGAGGGAGTTAATTTATTTCTAGTTATTAACTTCTGAAAGTATTCCAGTGGACAAACTGATATTAAATACCTACATAAAAAGTCTCTGTGTTAACTTCCTGATATACACGCACACACACACACATATATATAAAGTTTCCTCTGGTACTAATACTTTGCTAAACTAGCCCACTAAAAACTGCTTTTGTTGTATTGCTAATATAGTTCATATATGAACTATAGCTCTATAGTCCAGGGTTGTAGATTTAACTTTTTGCATGTTGGGATTTTTTCTAGAACAGCTGATTTCTCTTGCTTTTAATACAGTGATTTGTGACTTCATTTCTCATCTTTCCTGTCTGTCTGATTCTTATGTTTGTGCTTTCCACTTCACAGGCATGCAGTATGGTGGATATGTTAATAATCAAGCTAGCTCTGCACCAGCTCCCTTGTCATCAAGTTCAGATGATGAGGAAGAGGATGAGGAGGATGAGGAAGCAGGTTGGCTTTAGCTTTACACTAGTATCTTGTTCTCTTCCTACTCAAGTCATGTTCCATATTTCCATCCCCTAAAACGTTTTTTCATTTAAAATGTCACTCTGACGCATCATACATCAAGTTAACTAGAAATTTCTCAGCTGTTTTTAGTATAGTGACAAAAATGGAGTTCAGTAGTAGTCAGCAAGTGGTTGTCTTTTCTCATATTAATATCAGATGGTTTATATAGCTAACAAAGTAATAGTCACAACTTGCAAGTCTCCCTTATTTTTAATGTTTTGATTTGCAGTGGGTTTTAAACTCTTAAAGTAACTAGCTGTAGAACTTAGACTGGTAATTGCTTATGTTAAGCAACTAGGTACAAGTTTGTATTTACGTGTTTCTCATCTTACACGTAGGGAACTCTTACAATTAAGATAGTAAAGTAAATATAGAAAGATAATAAGTGTTATTTTTAAGACAGTAAATTAATCTGTGCTGCTTTTTTTTTTTCTCTTGAGGTATGTCTCTGTCGTCAAGCACGTAGGTTCAGTGTTAAACTCTGCTCTGTAGGGAGCTGAAGAACTTTTGCTTTTTTTTTTTTTTTTTTTTTAAGAAGCAGTTTGTCCTGATTGATTGAAATATTGCATTCATGGTTGCAAGAATTCTGCGTGTATTTTGTCAGAATGGCCTAGCTTTGAGTTTGATGTTTCTCACCACCTTAGTTTCTCGGATGCTAAGATTTTCTTCTATCTTAAAGAAAAGCCTTTACAATCTATATATGCATGGTAACACTGTAAGAAGCTTCTTGAGATTAAACATTGGACATCTGCCTGTGTTGACAGATGCAGGTATTTGCAATTGCTTGTACCTTGTGCTGATACACTATTCCCATTTTTGTGTGCAGTTTGGGGATAGCAGAGTTTTGTAACTTTTACTTTAAGCTTATAATTCGTATTGTAGCTAAGCAGAAAAAAACCCAGTGCCATATAATTGTGAGTTGTATTTAAATAACTATGTAACTGGAGTACTGCGTAAATAGCTTAGTGCACATGATATCATGAAGGATGAAGCAAAACAGGGGTGACATCCAAGTCATAATTGAAAACAGTGTGGTGGATTCATGTTATCAATTTGGATAATATGGATTCAGCTGTTACGTTGAATAAGTAGAACATTAGAAGAAAATAGTTGCTGTTGTTGTTTTTCCTAGGAGGAAGGCATTTTCAGCCGAAGACTCTTGTCATTGTTCTGGCTAGAGAAAGGCAATATTTGGAGGGTGCAATAGTGTCAATATAAGCGATATTAGTGTCAATATAAGCGATATTATTACCCCCATCCTAGGGGAGCACAGGTATTAGGATAGTTTGCATATCCTGTGTAATTCTGGCTATTTCAGGTAATTGATTCAGTGTCTTCCTTTGTGTGGTAACACAATTGGTCTTTGAACAGGCTTCAATATTAGTATTAAATTATGGATAGCAACTCTAGAATAACTCCACTTTTTAAATCTAAGGATACTTTGTAATTATTATTTTTTCCTAAAGCTATGAGTCTAATTAAACTATAACATCTAGAAAACAATTCTACTTTGGGATATAAAGTTTGCTTTGGCTGTTGTGATACAGCTGCTGTTTGAATTCTGCTTTCTAAAGAGTAGTCTAAAAAAGACAGGAGAGCATTCTGGCTTTTGGTGGTTTTTCTATTGCAGAGCTACTTACTGAATTTTTTGCCTAATCCCGTGCAAAGGTTTCTATGAAATGAAATGTCAGATTGATTGATTGATTGATTTATTAGCAATTGCAATCTTTGTCTCCTTACTTTGTTTCCTAAACCTACCAGAGACAAAGTGTTCATACTCCCATCTTTCTCATGTCCTGTACTTTGATAAAGCCTGTTACCTTTAAGCTATCATTGTATTTAAATTTATGTTATGCAAAAGAGTGAAAGGACACACAAGTTCGATATGTAGGCTAACTGATTAATAAGCATTCTGTTTTATGCCCTGTCACTGGAGTTAATATACATTCTAACTGCATTTTGTAGACAGGTTTCTAGCTCAGGCTTTGCCACTGATTTTGTAAAGAATAGGTGTTGGACATCTGGTTTCTTGTGTTTGTGTAGCTTCTCACTTTTTTTATCACGCTTTTGACTATGTTGCCAGAGTTCTTGAAAACTCTGAAAGCAAAATTTATATTGGTAAAATAACTACTTAACTGTAAAAGCATGTTCTAAGTATTATTCTTGTCTAAGCAGTGTTTTCTAATATTCTTAATTTTTCTGTCTTCCTAATATGTTCTCTTGTCTGGTCCTTAATATGCTCAAACTTTTACAGCTGTTGTAGCTTAGTTTAAGCATAGGGAAACTGTTCTTTAATTTTGTAGAAGATCTTGTTTTTTTTTATTGTTTGAGAATATGTGAGATCTCCATGACACATGTGACCAGTATAGAGTTTGAAGCCAGGTTTGGTCTGTGGGAAACTCTACAACTCTGGCTGGTTTTGGGTCAACTACTTGTTTTCCAGTGGAGAGTAGAATAGGACACATAGGACCTCTAAAGATCTGGCAGTTTTCAAGAGTACCTTCCAAAATCTGGAAGTTCTTTGGAAGCCAAGACTTGAAGTGACAGGTCTTCAGTCAGTATGTGAGATACTCAGAAATAAGATTCACTTTCTTATTTTAAGTTAGACAGACTTTGTGTTTCAGAATATCTGAGGTTATACTTTCTGACTGGAACTTTTCTGTATGTCAGAAATCATGCATAGATCCTTTTTTTTTGTAGTAGTAGAAGTATGACTAATTTGCATTATTTTTACTTACAGCATGCTTTAAAAATAAATTCTTTCATATATTTGTCAAATTGGTTTCTCTTAACTTTTCTGGCAGAGCTTGGGAAGTCTATAATATTTCTTTGCAAATAACTATCATTAATGTGAGCAAACCCATTTTATATCAAATTATAGGTGTATGTAAGTTTATGAATGCAGTTTACTGTGGGAAAAACTCTTTACAGAGTGACATCGTGGTGAAATCAGAAAGCTTGAACTAGTGTTTTATATGTTCACAGCTGTGCAAATAACCTCTTAGTACGTCTTTTGAAATGCAGAACTGGCTTCTGGTCGGACAAAAAAAAAGTACTTCTTCAAGATTCTTAAATCTTGATATTCTTGAAATAATAAAAGTGTATTTTGGCTTTTGTGTACTAGGACTTCCCAAACCTTTACAAGCTGTGCTTCTGCTCAGCATAAAAGTAGCAAATCCTGTTTCCTTAAGTTTCTAGAATAGAAGGAATGATTAAACTTGGTAGGAAAATAAATCTTGCAGTTGTGTTCTTTTATAAACTTCAAGGTCAAGAAATGGAAATTTACAGTGAAGAACAATCTGAAAACTAACATTGTGTTAGTTTTGCAGTGTTAATATATTTAAAATAAAATGTATTGTTAGTGTTCTGGGTTTTTTTTGGAGTAGTTTCCCATTTCTTAGCTGAATGCTGTAAAGGCAAAATGCTCAAAAATAATTATACAGTCATGATGTCACTATGGTATTAATGTGTGTCCCAGATGTCAGGGATGCTTTACATTTCCATATGCGGGAGTCTCTTAACTTGGAAATCTCAATTGAAGTGGGATCAAACCTCTCATGTTCCCCCACTGAATTTCTCCCATAATATACTTTCAGCTCCACAGTAGGATGTGTGGTCACAGTTGATCCTTCTGAGTAGAACAGTATCAATAAATCTCAGTTCTAAGTGTGTTCTGTCACAAAAGTTATATATATAATTGGGTTTTTTTTGAAATCTTAAATATACTTCTTTTCTGTGGCACTTCGTGGCTTGGGGTGTTCTAATGTCTTTGGCCTTTTTTCTTTGGAAATGTATGTGAAGTCACACTGGAAGAAATGTTTTTAAATATATTTTTGTTTGCAGTATTTTTACAGTAAGACATTCAAGTTATATGCATAGAATGAACTAAAAATTAGCATTAGGTGTCTCTTTGGTAGTAACAACTATGTGTGTACCTGTGTGCTTTTTTACTTTAGGCTAGTTAACTTTCGTTTTTTACTTTTACGTGGTTACTTTTTACATAGTTACTTTTTCCTCTACCAGAAGCAATTGCTGAGACCTCTTATCAAGTCCTATGGAAAACAGAAGCTTTACACTGAAAACAAAACAAACTCCGAATTACAACAGTACAGAAAGGAGGAAAGAATTATATACTTGCCAGTTTTGCTAGAAGGTGGGGATAGTGCATACCCTGAAGACGATAGGAATCTTCATTGTTTGCAGTTATGAAGGAAGTCATGGTAGAGATGGTTTTAAAAATGTTGTGCAAGGCTTCAGGTGATGTAGCCTAGACAGTTTAATAGAAAATATCTTTTATCTCAAGAAACAACTCTTTTCATTGTTTTTGTCCTTTTCCATTGATCTCTCTCTTACTATTTCTTGGGCATGTGCTTGCTTGCTTGTTTTACTATCACGTCGATTGTTTCTCTTCCTCCCTCTCCTCTTAGCAGTAGTAACAGCTGTCAGATCTTAGGGCTGAAGCGCTGTTTTTCCCCAGGATCCTTCTTGACAGTTTCTTACCAAAGATTTTGGGAAAAAAATCTGTCTCTTTATTTCTCAAAAATTTGCTATTTCTGAAGCACCTAACTTTAAATTATTCCCCCCCCCCAGCAATTGATAGTTCCTCTACTACAAGCAGTGCCTCTCCTGTTCTGAACAATTATGATGCCCTGGAAGGAGGTGGCTATCCAGGTAAGCAGTTTATTGCATACTCATTATGAAAGTTTTTGTTTAAAGACTTACATATTTACTGTTTATGATTTTTTTTTTATTCTAAGTGCTGCATATTGTTAATTAACAAGTAGGTGGAAGGAAATGCTTAGGAACAGTGTGGGGGCAATCAGCAGGGAGAATATACCTGACTTTTTTAATCACTTCACAGTTTTTACACTGAAGTTGGAGTAACCATTTGGTAAAACTTTCCTGCATCATAAGTCATACTTTCCATTGTAATATTGAGGGTAATGCTGAAATAGTGCTCTGTGTGAAAGCAGGCATCTTTCTCTAGGTTATACTATATGCCTGATTGTGTTGACATTAGTAACTGGTAATAGTTGATATGCCATTGAAGTTTTGAGACATCAAGGATATCAGCTTGCAGACATGCTTGAATCAGGTTATTTTCTTCTTTCTTTAAATAAATTAAAAAAAAATCTTCTGTTTTGCTTATTTTCATCTCTAAAAATACCAGGAATGTCAGGTCTGTTCTAAATGAACCTGCTAGCAGACTACCTCAATCCTGAAGTTTGTGGAGTTGCCATATGAGAGCAGGTGGAAAATATGTTGTTCAATGCAGTTAATAATTGGATGAATTTGGGGGCTCCCTCTCTTGTTCTTTTACACTGCTCTGGCCTCTGAGAATGTCACAGTAGGTTGCTTAGTGTGATGGGGTTTTGTGTAAAGTGAAATGTCAAGTAAAATGCTTATACTGCTATCTGCATAGAGTCTAGCTCATACACTGAAGCTAGAGGCATATGGATAGCGGAGGCATGGATGCGGGGTTATGAATTCCAATTTCTCAGGTAATAACTAACCATTTTGGTTCTCCTGAAGGCATAAAGAATAACAGAATCAAGTTTAAATTTGTTCACTCTTTTTTTTTATAAGATAGACCTAGGCAGCTACTAACAAAAGGCTATGATCATCTTCCCAGGTATACCCTCTCTAGCAGCAAAATTGCAGTAACTGATAATTTATTTAGTCATTGCAGATACACAACTTAATGCGAAAATTTTAAATGGAAGTTCTGTTGGTTAAGCATTTAGGACTTGACATTTAACTTAAAAAAGAAGCAGTAATACTTCAATTCAGAAATAATTCAATACCTGTGGGTTTTGCTTTTTTTTGTTCTTTCAGAGACACGTTCTGTGACCAGCAGCCCAGTTCCTGCTTCATCAACCCCACAAACACCAAAAGCTTCTAAGCCCTTTGGTTATGGATATCCAGCACTGCAGCCTGGCTACCAAAATGCAGCACCTACTCCTGTGCAGCCTAGTAATCCAGGACACCATCCCGGGTTTCAGCACTATACACAGGTTTGTATTTTTAATTTAAAAGTTACTTCATGAAGTAACTGCATGGGAAAAGTGTTTTCTACAGGATATATTTTTTTATTTCTTTTTTTTTTTTTTTGCATGTGTCCATATTTTATTTTTTATAATTTCTGAGACAATAAATGTTAAGTGCAATATTGATATCATAGTTCTGGATCCTAACTTCTTATTAGAATGCTTTTGAATTAAAATTTTAAGTAGATCTCCAAAAAGTTAAGCTTAACAATTTTGCTTCACCACTTATTACCAGCATCCACAATTTTAATGTTTGGGGTTACAAAGAACTGTAGTTTATTGATAGAAACCATGAAGAAACACAATGAAGTACTTCATCAGCAAAAACGTGTTTGATCAGAGCGCTACTGTGGACTATGATCTCAAGCAATTAATCACCTTATAAGCAAGGCATAGAATCCAGAGGAAAGAGCTCTATAGAGCTTGTTCTGGGTGTGTGGTGCAGCTGTTCCTTTTCCTGGTAAAGAGAGGACCAAGCACTCAAGTACAATCACCTGGCTCCTGATGCACATGTGAGTCACCCAAAAGCAGTGAAATCTGACAAAGAGACAGATACTGAGGCAAAATACAGATGCAGAAGGAGGGCAGAGAAGTTAGGCTGGACAAGACTATGAACAACATGATCTAACTTTGAAGTTAGCGTTGTTTGAGCTGGGCATTGGACTGCCAGACCTCAAGCGTGCATTCCATCGTAACCTAACCTTTTCTCCTCTTTTATGGGGTTTTGGTTTTAATTTAAAAATAAATATATTTTTAAGTTTTTGTAGCTTTCTGGGGGGAGAGGAGGGGTATTGTCAGCCTTCTAGTAACTTGTTTTCTTATGCCTGGGAAGCTTGAAGTTTTATGTGTTACCTCCAGTGTTGATTTGTGTAATGAATTTGAATTTTGTTCAATGATACTTATTTGGGTGTTATGTCAATTTTGTCTTAGCATTTTTTTAATTTCTACCATACAACTCTTCTCTTGTTTGGGTATATTACTAATTACTGCTGTATTTTTCCTTTAATACATGTCTGGAAGAATTGGTATTACAGGAAGATTTAAGATTGTTATTTAAACATGACTGTGTGCTTACCCATTTGCAATGCTCTCTCTTTTTTTTTCAGCAATATCCAGGGGTGAACCAGCTGTCCTCTTCCATAGGAGGGTTAAGTTTACAGCATAGTCAGCAGCCAGAAAGCTTGAGACCAGTAAACCTCACACAAGATAGAAATATTTTGCCTGTATCTTCAGTTCCAGCCCCTGTGCCTAACTTGAATTCTGATCTTAGGAAATTAAACTGCAGTCCAGAGTAAGTGTACTGTGTCTAGAACAGCATTTTCCAGTGACTGATAATTATGCATAGTGTCAAAAAAGTCTGAACTGACTCCTGACTTTAAATCTTTGTAATGACCTAATATAACTCACTTGAAAATAAGTTTATCCTCTACACCCCTATATGAAGGTTGAAATTTTGCTGCTATCAGAATACATTGAGTTTGTCTCACTTATTACAACATCAGATCTACTTAATCTTTGCTTTGTTTTTCCATGTTAAGAAAAAATCTATTAATAAACTCCTTATTGTCATGCAGTACATATCATAGAATATTTTTATAATATTGCGTAGGATTTTTTGCCAGAAAATTATAATGATCATGTCTAAGTACACTGAATGAACTCTGAGCACATTTTACTGTGATAATTGTAATCATGATTACAATTGTCCTTTCACCTCCTGTTAACATTAAGCAGTACTCTTTACTGTCCCAACTCGGGTGCAGCTAGATACAATGGAAACTGCTGTCCCTCAAAAATCTTAGTTCTAATTACAAAATAAATGTTATTCATTGCCCATCACTAACTCAGCTTACTACCCTAGTGGCAATGCGTGTCCCATCAGAAAACAGAAATCAGAAAATGGGGAATCTCAAAGTAATTCTAATGTGTGGAATACTTTGGACAGCACTGTTTGTGCATTGGGAATTTTTTAGTGACCTATTTTATCTTTTAAGCTCACCTTCCACTTTAAGCAAAAGAAAATATTGTTACTTTCTCAGTACTTGAGATCCTTTTGTACTGTTTTATCAATATTATTTTTTTGAGAACTAGCAAATACTTTATTCCTTCCTTGGTTCCTTCATCCCCCTAAAATACTCTTTAATAAAAAATACAGCATTTTACATTGAGCATTGTACCTAAAACAGTTTTACCTCTTCATTGCAAGTTTGATATACCTGCGTTGCAGAACTACTAAACTGGGGAACAGGGCAGTATAGTTTCGTTTCTTTAGAAGGCGTTTTTTAATCTCTTTGATGCATTATTTTTCTTTATTAATTCAGCTTTGTAAAACAGGATTTCTTAGATTTCAGAAGTCTTTAAGATCAGGTGTTAACACAGTGTTTTAAGCATCTTTTTAAAATCTATTTTCAACATAATGTTTTTCTTTCTTTTCAGTTCATTTCGATGTACATTGACAAATATTCCACAGACACAGGCTTTGTTAAACAAAGCTAAACTTCCTTTAGGTTTGTTGCTACATCCCTTCAGAGACCTAACGGTACAGTAGCTTACTTTTTCTTTTTTTAATATATGTACTTAATATACACTTGTGTCTTATTTTTGTTCAGATATTAAATATAATGAACTGTAAGGCCTAAGTTGTTTGGGAATTAGGCAGAGGAGAAAAAAACCTTTGATTTGCTGCCTCATTTTAATTCATGAGGGAAAAGCTTTGGACAAGTAATTCAAAATTCTTTCCTTATTCTTGGAAATCATTGCTTGCCAGTGGTTCTCTGAAGCTTTGAATTGCTGCTCTGTGTTGGGCTCAGAGCTGTCAGATACCTCTCAAAAAGATATTTACAGTGCCCTCTTGGAGACAGGTACTTATGTTGAATGTGTTACTGGCATGATAAATGCTGTCAATAGAAGGCAAACGCAACGCAAGGTTGTTTGTAAGTGTTAAGCAGCCTCTCTCCATTTAGTTTGTTTGTATTTATGTGAAAAGGTAAATAACTGGTATGACTTCTTTTCATATGATGTGTGCTCTTAGTGTAAGGGTTGCTATCGGTCATGTTTTATCACACAAAGTTGTCCTGTCTTTCATTATTCCTGTTACTGCAGTAGCCGTGTCATTGTAACTGTGTAATTTAAAGTAATTTCATTAAAGGTCTTACTACATCTTTTGATTTGTGTGATTGGATTAAGATAGTAAATATTATTTCTGTGGATATTAAAGGGAAAGGTATTTTTAATGGGCATCATAATTACTCTAAGAAAATTAGCTAGAAAAGATAAAAGGAAAGATGATAGAATATCTAGTCTTACAAAGCTTTTATGCACAGTATTGCACAGTAGTGTTTTCTATAAAATGTATTGTGTACCTTTGTTACAGTTTTCCATTGTTTCTTTTTAGCAATTACCAGTAATAACATCAAGTACAATAGTGAGATGCAGATCCTGCAGGACGTATATCAACCCTTTTGTTTCTTTCATTGATCAAAGGAGGTGGAAATGCAATCTGTGCTATAGAGTTAATGATGGTGAGTCTTTGTAGCAAGAGAAGCTTGCATTAATAAAATCTCTTTCAAGTATTTGTATTATATCAGTCCATGGGATGCTTTAGATTAAAATGACAGTGTTCCTAAGGTGGGTTTTGTTGGGTTTTTTTAAAAAATGCTCTGGATCGTAAGTCAAATGTTCTGTGCGTTTTCTGAAGCTAAAGGTTATTTTGCAGTTTTCTGGGAGACAGAGAAAATGTAATCATATTATCCTGATTATAATAGAATCAATTTATTCCATTGGCTGTTGTTGCAACATACAAATGGAAACATGATGACAGCTGCTACCGTCTGTGATCTAGGCCAGAGGTTATGAGAAACAGTAGAAGTTAAAGCTTGTTGTTATTGTGGAATGCTCTATTTGCATTGGTGTTTTAAAGCTGGGGAGATACTGTTGTTTGAAATATGCTTTCTTTTGTTTCCAGTTATTTAACTTTGCTGTTGCTTGAGATACTTGAAAAGTTCCTTTGTTTTATGTATCCTTAATGTAAGTCTTTTTCTGTTGTTAGTGATAATTGAAATGTCTGCATTAGTTTCCCTTTCCTTTGGCTGCCATAATACTTTTTATTTGCTGACAGGTATATAAACTTTCTTGAAAAAATAAACCCAAATTTTTTTTGTTGCTTATAGTTCCTGAAGAATTTATGTATAATCCTCTGACACGATCTTATGGAGAGCCTCACAAACGGCCAGAGGTCCAAAATTCTACAGTGGAATTCATTGCTTCCTCAGACTATATGGTAAAAAAAGTCTTCATGATAGCTTGCAACACCGATTATTAATAATGCATGTTAATATAAATGCATTTGCAATTAATGCTGCTTAGTGCTCCAGTGCTGTATATTAATTCTCCTGTGAAGGTTCTCTTAACACCATATAATAGTTAAAATACTTATTTTGAGTTTTAGTAAATGTGGATAGTCAGATGCAATTGCAGTGCGTGTAGTTGTCCAGTGTAGTTTAATATGTAGCGTTAGCCTGATTTAAGTTTGATGCAGTGTGGGTTTCGGGTTTCTCCATCATTTTGAAAGACCAGTGGAATAACGAGGGAATTAAGTTGGGTTCAAATTTTTTGTTGATAATTATGATAGAAATTATTCTACCTAGGAGTCATTCTACAATTGCTGTGATAGTAGTATTGTCTCCAAGAAAGATAAACTAGGCCTGAGAAAAGGCCCTGTTCATAATGACATCAATAACAGCAGAAATAGATTTCTTGTCTTTGAATTTAAGTACTGTGGCCAAGACATTTGGTAATGAATAAGTACAGCTTGTTGCATGGTTGGGAGAAGTATGTAGGTAGAATATTTTAATTCCATTTTTAATTGATTGCATTGTGCAAATACTCAAAGAACAGTTGTGTTTTGAAGAGTGAATTCCAGATCTGTTATAAAAGTCATGTTTGAGTTGACTCTTGGAAGGAGAGACTAAAATACCAAATTTCTGTTCAGAAGCACAGCATTATATGCTTATTACAAGTGGGAACTATTGAGCACTGGGAATTTTAGTTAAATCTATCCACATGACTTCTAGTTAGTAAATCAGTTTTACTGTGTAACTTATATCTTGCTTTTTTCTAAGTATTCCCTTTTCCCACTTCCCTTTGTAATGACTAATCGTTCTTAACATTTCTTTAAATATGATTTTTGAACATTTTTTTTATTTTTATTTTTTTACTTTGTAGCTTCGTCCTCCTCAGCCTGCGGTGTATTTATTTGTTTTAGATGTATCTCATAATGCAGTGGAGGCTGGATATTTGACAATAGTCTGCCAGTCATTGCTGGAAAACCTAGACAAGTAAGAATATAAATAAACTTTTCGAATTAGCTAATGTGTTATTATGAACGATACTAACACACAGTTTTGTAGAAAACTTGCATACAGCGTTCCAGTATTCTGTCCCTAAAGGACAGCAGTTCTCCTGCCTGAGATTCTGATGTGCAACTTGCATCTCTAAAAAAACTTGAACAGCTGTTGAAGCAGTTTACATGATGAGAACTTTTTTCCCTGCATGTGGTTAAAGGTGGATCTGCAAATAATTTACTTATTTATATGCAAAGTAGATGTCGCTGTAAATTCTAGCAACATGCGGATTGTACAAACGTCTGTAAGCTACAGGCTTTCCCCTTGACAAGACCAACAAAAATAAATCAGAGATTAAATTGGCCTGTTCTTCGTCTGAAATGGCTGAGGTCCTGTGTCCTGGAATGTTATAACTCGTGTGAGACTGTCTGAAATGTCTGACAACCACTTGTCTGGTTTTCAGTTTGGTCTTTTTCAGATCATAGCTACACAGATGTACCTGTGCTGCTTTCTATCTGTTCTCACTTACTTTTGTACTGGGACAGCATTTATGGGATAGGATTGGTGGTGGTGCTTTATGAGCATGGGTTAATAAGCTTTACTGTTTATGTCTTTTGAAAACTAATTTGCATCCTGTTGAGATCTCACTCTGAAAACTGTTTTCTACAAGTGTTTCATAGAAAACTTGATTTTAATTTCCAATAAAGATATCAAAACATACAGTGAGTCTCAGACACATGCTAAATTATTTTAGGAAAGCACATAAAATTCCATACAAAGTCTACAGGAATGCGTCCAGTTAATTTTTATACCTGGATGGTAAAACCAGTATTAGCCGCTATTGCTTTTGTTCACCATCATGGTTTTCAGCATTTGCTGTTTTATTTGAGAAATCTTGTTCAGTTTTTCTTTCTGTATTTCTAATGCCATATATAGGAATATGAGCCACAGGAGAAATAAGTATGTTTCATTGTAGAGAGACTGGATTTTGGTTTAGGGCTGTAAGTACTCTTTAACTGTGTTAGTAAATGTGGGATTTTAGTTAAGAAAAAGCAGAACAAACTATTGACCATTTAAAAACTGAAACAGCTACCTTCTGTCGTATGTCAGGGTAATGATTAAACAAACCTGCTAAGTTTCAGCTTGGAACAAAGCATCAGTATATTCGTGAGTTCTTATTTGTAACACTTAGTCCTATAAACAGTATCACTATCCCAGCTTTTCAGAAAATATTGGAGAATTAGTATTTGCATTCATGTTTCAGATCTCCTTCCTTTTGTTCACCCTTGATACATGAGCTGAGTTTCTGCTAACATCAGCAGGAGCTATATCCTACATATGTATCTTGAGAGATAAATTTAGAGTTTAATTGTTTGGTTGGGTTGTTTTTTTTAATGCTTCAGGCTGCCTGGAGACTCAAGGACAAGGATAGGGTTCATAACATTTGACAGCACTGTTCAGTTCTACAACTTACAAGAAGGTTTATCGCAGCCTCAGATGCTGATTGTCTCAGATATTGATGGTAAGTTGAAAGAAGATGGAAACTAGATTTTTGAAGAACTATTTTTCTGGGTGTTTATTTTTTTTTTTCCTCCAGAAGAAAGATTAGAATCTCTCCAATATTCTGGGATTATGTCAATTTCATTGAATGTAAAGGGAATATATTTTTTAAAAATAATCTAATACTAACTACAGAGTAGGTGATGTTTTAAAAAGTGAAATTTTAGTTTGGTCTTGCTTTGACTAAAACAAGCTTTGTATAGACTATTATTCTCTCTAATACATGTATCAGAAAAGTAGGCTGTATTTTATGGTACGTATAGCAGTGGGCAGTGAAATATTTTATTCTGTTTTGATGTTTGGGGGTTTATTTTAGTAAGATGCTTTTTTTCCATTCTCCCTACAGATATTTTCCTACCTACACCAGATAGTTTACTTGTAAATCTCCATGAAAGCAAAGAGGTACGATTACTGAAAATATGTCATTGAATGTAGAAAAAAGTTAAATAAAGAGGTTCCTTTTAAACTTTGAATTCATGCCTATCTTCATAATATGTAATTCCAATGCTACTTTTTAATTATAGAAGTATTACATGTTATTTGTTTGATGCATCATAGTTTTAAAATTTATTACTTTGTCAGTGTGCTGAAACTAAGCTGAATTCTTTGTCTACCAGTTGTTCCAGTTCAGCTTTTTAGAAATAGCAGAAAATCTCAAGCTTGCAAAGTCTCATAAACACCTTTCAATCTGTTCTGCAGCTCATAAAAGATCTGTTGAATGCATTACCAAATATGTTCACCAATACAAGAGAAACACACAGTGCATTGGGGCCTGCTCTTCAGGCTGCATTTAAATTGATGTCTCCAACGGGTGGTCGGATATCTGTGTTTCAAACTCAGTTACCATCTTTGGGAGCAGGGCTTTTGCATTCCAGAGAAGATCCCAATCAAAGGTCAAGCACAAAGGTACAAAAACTTCCTTTAATGTTCATCTCATGAGACTAGGGACTGGCTGTGTCTTTCTGACTTGAGTAGTTCTGCAAATCAACTCTTGGGCTTTGTTTTATAGCAGTTCACTAAATTTTAATTACTTGATGTCTGTCTATGTGCATTTAAGTTCACTATTTTATACATGTGTGTATGGTATTGTTTCAGAGTGCATGAGCTGTCTTTTGGGCCTTTGGTCAGTAGGTTTTCTTGGCAAGCAAAAGAAGCTTCAAATATCGCTGACTGAGTTAATATCAACCTGAGTTTTGAACCAAAGCGTGGATATATTTAATTGTAGACCTGAAATGTGACTGCTTACTATATTTATGGCCTTGTAGTTTACAGCATCCAGTAAGTGCTGCATAGGTTCATGAATTTTACTTATATGAGAATGAAACTTCTTTGAAAGCTTGTAGCAGTTACATTATGATGCATTGTAGCAGTTGTAGGATACTTTGTATCAATTACATTAGGATACATACTTGCAAAGTAAATATCATAATTACTTGTAAATGCAAACTAAGAGAATAAGGAGCTTGAGGTAAATAATTTCTGCAGGTGGAAATGCCTATGAAATATTACTTAAAGGAAACTTCCTTATTATACTTTGCTACTGAATAGCATGTCTTTGCTACATAAAGTTATAAGAGAGTGCAATTGTCTTAACTCTTTCCTATATAATTTATTCACCAAAGGTGGTCCAGCATCTTGGTCCAGCAACGGATTTTTATAAGAAGTTGGCACTGGACTGTTCAGGCCAGCAGACTGCTGTGGATTTATTTCTCTTAAGTTCACAGTATTCTGATCTAGCTTCTCTCGGTAAGGAGTACCTCACGTATGCATTCACTTTTCCACACTGTCTTCAGAAGCACAGGCTACTTTGGGAATTCTTCAGTCATGTCAGTCTTTTTGTACTTTGTAAATGCAGCTAATGCTGCAAAGGAATTGACTTGGTTTGCAGCAGTAAAGAATAAGTGTTGGATTGCTCATATCAGACAATTTGTTCTCGGATTTCATAGTTTTAAAAGAGAAGGTACTCCTCTATTCAGGAAGAGGAAACAGATGGCAAAGAAGTAATGGAGTTTAATCATGAGGGTAGGAAAAACTTCTCATCTTTCAGTATTAAACCAGGATTTGTCTCTGCATGCACACTAAATTGTGCCTCTACACCGTTACCTATTTCTGCATGCACTCCTGTCTTAGCAGTCAAAAATAGCATGCGTACTGCAGTAAGTTTATTATTAGACTACTGCATATTGGGATGACTCATTACTGACTATGGGCCAGTTCTTGTTGTCTTACAGATGTGGGTCATACCAAGAAAAAGGTGAACATAGCTGTGACTTTCAGAAGGTTGGACAGAGTTTTTGTGTCCCGACTTCACATCTAGGTTTTTACTTCTTAACCATACCTTTTTCTCCTTCACAGCTTGCATGTCCAAGTATTCTGCAGGGTGCATCTATTACTATCCATCTTTCCATCGTAGCCATAATCCTGCTCAGGCTGAAAAGTTGCAAAAAGACCTTAAAAGATACCTTACGAGAAAGATTGGATTTGAAGCAGTTATGCGCATAAGGTGCACAAAAGGTATGTTTGAAATACTAATACATATGGAAAAGTTGGTGAAAACATGTTAACTGTCATTTTGATGTACTTAGTGTTTAGCAACATGAGATTCCAGGTTATTTCTTTCACTGAATAAAATAGTTTCTTTTATGTAAGTTATGTTAATTTTTGCCATTTGTTTTTGTTTTGTTTTTATTTTTACTTAAAATGACACTGTCTTGCTTCAGGTAGGTTGACATGTCTAATGTAAGAGCATCATTCAGTTCAGTGTCCAGAATCTAATATGGGCTGTACAGGATCATGCTAAAATGTCTAATGAGTCGCATAGTTGATTTTGCATGATAGTTAGAATAGGTATTTTTACTATTTTCTTAAACTCACCTTGAGGACTGTGAATTTTAATTATTGATAGTTTTTCATGCTGTTGTAGCCTCACTCTGAATTATTTAATTTGCTTTTAGGTCTTTCAATACACACTTTTCATGGGAACTTTTTTGTACGATCTACTGATTTATTGTCCCTTGCCAATGTCAATCCTGATGCTGGATTTGCAGTACAAATGTCCATTGAGGAAAGTCTGACTGACACATCTTTGGTTTGTTTTCAAACAGCTCTTTTGTATACTTCCAGCAAAGGTAAACAAATTCAAATGATTGGCCATCCATCTTTTTGTTGTTTCTTCTAACATAATGTTATTTAGTTCCACATAGCTAGTTCCACAGTCTTTTGTTGTTCTCTGTATCCTAAAAGAAATTTGTTAAAGATAGGGAGCCTACTTGGCAGTTAATCATATAATGTAAATCTTTATAAATTCTATTTTGATGGGAAAATGTAATTTATCTCCATCCTCTAGAGAGCTGATTAAGCAAGCTCCCTTTACTTCAGAGGCACACTGTTGTTGTAAGCAATAACATGTTTGGCATGTGCTTTGTTCAAAATCACAGACTTGTGATAGATTAGAGCTAGTTGCTAGTACATTGTGGGGGCATAAAGAATAGCTAATTTCTATTGTGGAAGATGACACGAAATTTTGGGCTGGAAATCAACGTAATTAATTTGTAGGATCGGGACACATTGTGGATGTTACAAGCTAGTCTGTGTTACAAACTTGGGCTTGTTAATAAGTTGAATGCCTTAGAGCACTGCATAGTTTGAACAGGTGAAGAGACAGGAACAAGAGAGAGTGTTACAGCAATTTCCTGACTGTTGTGCATTTTTACAAAATGGGTGCATCTTAGATGAGAGGAGGTATTCTGTAATAACTGAATTAGTACATCTCTACCGGGAAATAATACTGCAAAATGATCTCTATTTATTTTTATTAGGTGAACGTCGAATTCGAGTGCACACACTTTGCTTACCTGTAGTAAGTTCACTGGCTGATGTATATGCAGGAGCAGATGTACAAGCAGTTGTATGTCTCTTGGCAAACATGGGTGAGTATAGACCAGGGAGATTCAAATTTCAAATATCTTTTTCTGTTCTTACTTTATACGGCCATTTAAATGAAGTAGTGAGTGAAGCCTGAGTATCATGGCAGAAGGTTTGAATGGAAGCCTGAGAATATCAAAAATAACAAAATCAAAGTTATACCAAAACTGCTAACTGAAATATTCCTTAATCTGAATACTTAGTTGACTTTAATCATTTAAAAGGAGCCTTATTAGATTATTCTGCAGAGTTTATTAAAGACAAAAAATCATAACATACTTGAATCAAAACTCTTTTTTGTGTCATCATCAGTGCTGTTATATCAAACTTTACCATTTGGGGTTACTTAAACACTGGTACAGTTTATTGAGTTGCTGGAGACGAAAGGGGAACCTGACAACAAGGTATCTGAGATATGCATTAGTTTTGTATGCTTCTATCCTGTCATTGCTGGGTGGAGGATTCTTACTTGTACCCTATTTCTGGATCATAAGTAGCTGTTTCATCGGCTGATCTCTGCCATTGAACATGCATGGCTCTGTGCAGCATTTCAATAGCTGCTATGTTGTCTATTAATGGTCAAATAAATTAGAAGAAATAAATAGCATCTCATCTTGAATGCACATTTAGTCCAGCAGGTGGCTTCCTCCAGCCAAAGGATTTGCAGCCCTTTCTCAGTAGGGAGAGATGAAGTTTCATTTGCATTAATCATAATTATGCCACTGAAATAACAAAAAATTCCTTGGGGGGGGGGAGAGGGAAAGTTGCTGCAAATCTTATCTTGGACATAGGAGAACAGAGAGTTTAATCAATAGCTAACTTACTTGCATAATTTTTAAAACAGAATTTATATTTAGTCTCAGGTATATACCATAGCTTTAAAAATTTTTTTTAAATTCCCCAAGACTAGGGAGCAGAGATCACCCACACTGTTTTTTTTAAGCATTGTGAATGTGAGTTTTGATATGGGCAATCATCCTGTTTTCGCCTAAAAAAAAGTTAAGGCCACTGCCTTGGGTTTGGGTTGTTCCATTTTTGGTTTTAATCCTAAAATATTACCCAAAAGCACAACTGCGAGATTTTTCAGAATTCAGGGGAATGAATGAGTTCACCTCTATTAACTTCTTGTATCCTTCTAACCCAACAGCTGTGGATCGCTCAGTTTCATCTAGTCTTTCAGATGCAAGAGATGCCTTAGTTAATGCTGTGGTAGATTCCTTGGCAGCATACATGTCAACTGTCTCAAATCTGCAGCAGTCCATGCTAATAGCACCAAATTCCCTCAAGTTGTTTCCACTGTATGTTTTGGCCCTTCTCAAACAGGTATGTATAATCTAGTGGATTAACGTTTGATATGTAATTCATTGTTCCATTTGAGGAATTCTTCAGCCCTAGGTCAAGCAATGTATGCACTTTTCTAAAGTTATGAAAATTGCGTTATTATTTTCAAGCTTCCAGGAATTTCACATAAAAGTCCATGTTAGCTTATTTTAAATTACTGCCTGAGAAGTTTAATGGTTTGCTTGGCTTTGAGCCTTTTATATTTTGTCTTACTTTATTTTACAATTAAAAATATATTTACATAGTAACAACTAGTATTTCTCTGATTTTGGCAGCTAATTGGTGTTGCCCATGAAGATTGTTGGAAGCTCTTATTAGTACTTTTTCAATTTTATTTTATGAAGGAGAAACATTTCAAATATTTTTCAACACGTATACTCAGTACTTTAAAGCACCAAGAAGGAAAATAAGTTTCCATGGAGATACAGAGAAATCTGGTACAGAAACTGAAGTGATATAGTTGAAAGTTCAAATAGGAGTAGTTACTGCTTGGTGATTTTGGGGTTTTTTAATATCCTTATTTATATTAGAAAACCTCATACTTTAAAAATAGAGAGCTTGCTGCAGGATTTTGTTATGAATCTCATAGCTTAAAAGATTTTCATGTCTGTTTCTTTCTTACCATAAATCAACCTTTACGTAAGTTTGGCAAGAAATCCAATCATAACTTACTTTCTCTGGCACAGTGTTTACTTCAGTCTCTAATATACTGATAAGGACTTCTTTAGTATTTTCATAATTAACACCTTTAAAGATGGGGAAAAAACAGACTGTTTACTATCAAGAGGATCCATGTGAAAGACAGAAGTAAGAGTGGCTGGGAAAATAAGTTGTTTAGGTCTTGATTGGGTTTTATTATTATTGTCTTCATTAACATTAACTAAAAAAGCCTGGGATATAGAGAAACCACAATCAAAATTCTTTTGGCGGTGAAGGAGAAGGCGACTGATGTACTTGGCTTTATTGTAGAAGTGAATATTAACTTTGATTATAGGAATATTCCCCATTGAATCAGAATATGGTGCTTGCTTCATTGTGTTGCTTCTCACGGTGATCATTTAGCAATTGCTTCTAAAGGATATCCGAGAAATCCAGTAGGGAAGAGTTACAAAATAAATTTAATACTATGAGAGCCTAGTTCCTGCTACAGAACATGAAAGTATATTTCCCTTCCAATGCTTTTCCTTCACATTCAATTCTTGCTAGTAAAATATCAGTTAATCTTATCCACAGAAATATTTTTTTTTTGAGCTATGCTAGGCTTGTATCTTCGCATATCTTGCAGCAGTCAGTTTTACAGGCCAGTAACATTTGGTAAGAATAAAAATGAAAAATCACATTCAAATTTTACACAAACTAAGGGGGAAATGTATTCTGCTTCATCAATAAGGAGGGAGAATGGATTACCTTTTAAAAGGTATTATATTCAAGTTATATTTGATTTTAATGTATCTTGATAAGATACTTTACAAATGCATTGTCACCTTTCTTGACACTTGCAAAACATCTGAAATGTGCTGTTTAGACGTGACATAAGATACAGGGCTTATTTGAATGACAATATACCATTCTTTTACAGAAAGCATTTAGAACAGGCACAAGTACACGCTTGGATGATCGTGTATATGCAATGTGCCAGATGAAGAGCCAGCCTCTTGTTCATTTGATGAAAATGATACATCCCAACTTGTACAGGATAGACAAGTTGATTGATGAGGTAATGTATGATTTTTTTTTAAATAGATATTTTTTAAAATAATCTTTTACCATATGGGGATGTGCTGAGTCTCCAGACTATTTTTTCCCTACATTATTTCCAGAATGTGTCAGTTTCTTAGTAAATAATTCAGCCTAGTTTTGTATTGGAGGGGGAAGCAGCTTTAATCCGAAAATACTGGGGATTTGTGGTTTTTCTTATTGGTTTTGTCTGATTTTTATTGCTGGGGAGGAAGGAGGTGGGTTTGGATTGGGTTTTTCTTTTTCGTTGGATGGTTTTGTGGATTATTTTGTTTTGTTTTTTGGTTGGTGGTTTTTTTCATAATCTTATTGCTTAACAGCCAGATTGTTTAATCAGATCAGTCATAGTGCTCTTTGGACAAACCCTTGTATTACTTCAGGCAGGATGTTAAAGAACTTTGTTACTTGAATACAGTAAAATAGTGAACCTTTATAGAGGTTTTCTGCTCTTGCAGCAGAACCTTTATGGTTTTCTGCTCTTGCAGCACTTTTAGTCAAGTTGAATACAATGAAAAAGTCTGAGGAAGTTGTTCGTAGAAAATTAAGTATAAACACTAGAGGTCTTTTGAGAGTTTTCATCTATAGCATGAGAAATGTTACACAAATGAAATCACATTATTCTTTCTTTTTTTTTTTGTAATAAAGTAGCCCTTAGTTTAAGTACATTCTACAGTTGTTTGATGTACATTATCATTTTAGGCCAAACATGGCATTTTGCTACATGAGACTCCTCAAAATTTTACTAATTTCCCTCCACCCCCCCACCCACCCCCCTCTGCTTCATGTTACCTGGTTAAGATAAACAGGATTTATTTATATTCTGGTGTTACTGAGTGTTGTTTCTTGTTACAGAGTACAATACATGTAAATGACAGAGTTGTTCCACAGCCACCTCTTCAGAAGCTGTCCGCAGAGAAGTTGACAAGAGAAGGAGCTTTTCTCATGGACTGTGGCTCAGTAAGTTATCAGTTTCACACATTCCTTAAAAAAAAAAATTCCAGGTAATGCATACTGTACTATTAAAAGCAGTCTACTCCTAACAATAACACTGTAGTGATTCACCATTCCAGGTAACCTGCAGTAATCTGTGACCCAGTTGAAGGCTTTTGTATTTTGATCAAAGCAGTATCTTTTAGGTTGCATATTAAGGCCTCAGAGGTTAATTTTATTTTCATGCTAGACTGAATCAGAGTATATACCAAGAGTTCGCATTCAATTCGGGGTTTGGGTTTGTTTGGAATTTTTTCAGGTTTGATTTTTTTTGTTGTTTTTTTTTTTTAATGATAGATTTCAATTTTCCAAACATTCTCTTAATGGTTATTAAATTGTGTACTACAGTCTAAGAAAGCACTTCTCTACTGATGCAGGAGTTATGCACAAATATAAGTGATTTGTGGGTTGTGTGATGTAAGAGTGGCAAGAGCGAGAGAATTGTCCACCCTCCACAAATAAGTTATTTGTAGAAATTACACTAAACTACACTTAATTGGATAAGGCATTATGCTTCACGACTAATGTGATAAAATATGCTATTCTAATGGCAGTCTAGAAAGTGCTTTAAATCTTGTATGAGTTCAGAGGCTGAGTGTGAATGTCAAACTTGGCTTCTGTCTCCAGATGTCTGAAATAATTACTGTAATGTTTTTGATAATTGATGCTTTACTGTGACTTTTTCAGATGGGCAAGTCAGTGTGCAGTAACTGACACAGTGGTATGACTTCAGGAAAGCTAATGGTTTTTATTTTAGGAGATTATATGGGAAGTTACCACATTAACTGTTCAATATAGATGTGTCCTGCATCCTCATTCTTTCAGTATTTGCTTTCTACCTATAATTTTTGACATTTAATAATCTTATTCCAAATGCTACCAGTGTATTAATGAGTAAATGTACAAATAATGAATATAGAGATGTATATATAAATTGCAAATGGAGTTTTCAAGTGACTCATTTGCATGAAAGGTATTACCTTCCTGTTATGTCACTATTTGTCTCTTTCTCTAAAATGTATGAAAGGCCTTTACTAAAACTGTTTCTAACATCTTACAGATTTTTTACATTTGGATTGGAAAAAACTGTGATAACAACTTCATAAAAGATGTTCTTGGATACCCAAACTATGCATCAGTACCACAGAAAATGGTAGGTGTTTTAATGAACTGTAGAGTGCTTATATTTGAAATCTATATTTAATCTATCCTCTGTGCATTTTCAGTTTTTAATTATGTAACTTTAAATTAGGATTATTTTTATTTATTTATTTAGTTAGTTAGTTAGTTGAGTACTTTCTAACCTCTTCCTAGCTTCGTAAGAGGGAGATAGAAGTTGTGAAATGCTTTCAAGGAAAGAAAGTAAATTATTCTATGACATTACTGCTTTTATTATTATTATGGATATATATGTGGGTTCACAAGAATAGGATGGAATTTCATAGAATATATACAAAAACTGTCCATGCATGTTAATTATTAAGATTACAGTTATTTTATTGATATCATGATTTTTTTGAAGCCTTGTGTTCACCAAACCTGGTAAGATACCAGGTCTATGGCATGATGTGGTAGGCCTGTAATTAAAGGGTAAGACTGAGGTTTTGTTCAGCTTCCAAGCCTTGAATCAATGTTAAAACAAAACTCTTTTAGCTGTAAGGACATCAAAGATACTTGGATGTGTGTTTTGGTAGAGGGGGTTTCATGTTACAACCTGTACCTATAGTCTTGTGCATGAAACAGAGCAGCAGTTGAAAAGAAGACCCCTCTTCTAAAATGTCAATGAGTGGCAGGTAATGATGGACCCTTTTAAGATACTGTAGAAAAGTACAAAATTGAATGGTTATATTCAGGTAGTACCAAAAGCCTACTAGTCGTTATAGAAGCATATTGGAAGATATTTCTGCTTATAAAGCTTGCATGGTAAGAAGAGTAAAATAAATGACAAGATATAATTACAAGAACAGATTAAGAATGGTGAACTTTAAGACTGCTGTCAGACTGGACTGCTTGTTCAGAGTTTTGTATTTTGCTTGAATTAGTAGTTTAACTCTATCCTCTCTGATCAGCTGGTGGTATTAGTTGACAGTTTTTAGGAGGAACTTGGTTAAAGGAAGGACAGTGGTTGTTTTTTTTCCTCTCATTTTCATTATGAATAGATGCTATGTAACAATTGAAAAAAAGCTAACAGAAAAACGTTATCTTTACTTTTAAATTTTGTCCTCCATTCATTTGCTACCAGGGTAGCAGTGGAACTGCTTTAAAATTTGGCATCAATTCTTTTGTCATATTAATTGTCTTAAAAGGTTACATTGTCCCAAGAGTTGGTGTATTTAGCTTGGTGAATGGCTCAAGTTTTTTTAAATCCTATTTAGGTTTTTTTTCAGCTTATTCCCTGATGAAATAGTCCAGTCTAATCTTTGCATTTTTGAAAATTTCCTTACGATTCAGATTTCATTTCATGTTTTGTTCATCTTTTCAGTACTGCAAACTGCAATATGTAGGGTTGACAGAGAAAGATAAGGCAAGAAAACTGTGAAAGCGGCATTTTGAAAAATGGTTATTTTTTTTTTTAGTGAGCTTGCTTTCTAAAATCTTTCACATTTAAAAGGCAGTTTAAGTTAAAGATGCACAGCTTCCTACACATCGGAGACTACTGGATTTTTGTACTTTAAGATGAAGAAAAAATGTGTATATATTATCCATGGTTGGTAATTTCTCAATAGAAATTATGCCTTTTATCATGTTATGACGATCAGGATCTATTTCTTAAACAAGTTTTTAAACAAAGATGATGATTTCCTTCAATTACTTTCAACCAGACACAGCTTCCTGAAGTAGATGCACTTTCTTCAGAAAGGACACGATCTTTTATATCTTGGCTTAGAGACAGTAGACCTTTAAATCCAGTTCTTCAAGTAATAAAGTAAGTATCTCTGTTAGATACTGAGTACTTATTGGCAACTTGTAATTACAGTTGACAAGGATGAAAAGTGGGAATATCTGGCCTGAAAAAAGCTGAGTAACATCCTCTTTCCACTTGATACGGTGCTGTTACCTGAAACCTCGTAGTAACAAAGGTCATGTTAGAATCTAGTACAAATTAAACTAGTAGTTTTATTGGTATTAATTAGTTGCATAGTTTTTATTATATTGTTACAGATATGTTAAAGCAGTGGATGTCCTTACGATCAGTGGGATTAACCAAGTTAATTTCTGGTGTAACTTTAATAATTTCAAAACATATATTAAAAAAAGGTAATGCTAGTAATCTGTGGATGGTTTTAATAATTATCTGTGTTTCTTACTGAGCTCCATAGGGTAGCAATTGATTTACAACAGATGAGGCAAGTTCTGTAGCCTTTTGAAGCCGTGAAAGCACCCACTTAAAGAAGTTTAAATTCTATAAAATGTTTATATTTGAGTTTACGTTTCATTTGTTGTCTTTAGAGTACTCAGTTTACTGAGCCAGATGTGAGATCACATTTTAGAGAGCATGATGACTTTCTTACTCAAATAATGTCTAAGCACAGGACTGAAGCTTTTCTGCTGTTGGCATTGTCGCTGCTGCTGAAATTGCAAGTAGTCCTGAGAGTCCATGGTAAATAGCAGAGCTTTACTGCATGCTGCACTACAGAGTACATGGGACTGTGCCCCAGCAAATACTTGCTGCATCCCAGCAAACTTTTATTGGGGCAATAACTTTGGATACTAGATTTTTTACATATTTACCTTCTCTCTTCTGTTGCCAAATAAGAAAAACTGGGAAGGGAATTAAGATTATATTCTTTACTGTAGCAGTAGTGAGGACTGGAATGTGTTGCCCAGTGAAGCTGCGAATGCTCATCCCCTCGCAGTGTTCAAGGCCGAGTTGGACAGAGCCTTGGGTGACATGGTCTAGTGTGAGGTGTCCCTGCCCATGGCAGGGGGGTTGGAACTAGATGATCTTGAGGTCCTTTCCTACCCTAACTATTCTGTGATTCTATAATTACATGTAATGAGAGATGTAAATTCTGCATTTTTTTAAATCTTCATCAGGATTTAATATAACCCTTTAATATAACCCTAAAACAAAATTATTTTTGTTTCCTTTTTAATGTTTCTACAAGGTATTTTACTTGCTGTTTCACTCACTTTTCTACCATTTTATACTTCTTTAAAAGATGCTGCAGTTTGATAGTGTGTTTCCGAACATTGGATTATTTGCAGCTGTAGTATCTTTGGACTGAATCTAGACTCCAGGGAACAATAAGCATTTCATTAGAACCTAGCCCTCTGCTTGAATTTACCTTGGATTTTTTGCTTAATTGTTGGACTAAAATACCTTCCTCTCTTCTTTCAGAGATGAGAACCCTGCCAAAACAGATTTTTTTCAGCATTTAATTGAGGATCGGACAGAAGCAGCTTTTTCATATTATGAATTCTTACTTAATATTCAACAGCAGATCTGTAAGTGAACAAGGAATAGAAAAATCCTGACTTCAGAGAGAAGCATGGGCCCAGAGAAGCATATCAGAAGTTACAAAAAGTGGATGCTTGTTCTTCAAACAGTATACAGTGACCAGCACTGTTTTGGAAGCTTTACAGCTAAAGAAGTATACATTTCCAAGAGAATTTTGCAGTTTTACTTCAGTCTAAAAGTGGTAGGAGTGATGAAGCTGTTTCACTAGTAAACTTTAAATTGGTTTGTACACGTTTCCAGTTGTGCAGCAGTATGGTGCTCTGTTTATTGCAAGCTGGTGAATTTATGTAGCTGTGTGGGATATTTCTTAATGAAATGTACAATTAGGTAAAGCCTTTTTTCTTACATTTATTATAGAAGCCCTTCCAGATCCAGATTCTTAACAGAGATGTCAAAGGGCAGTGATGTATGTTGGTTGTTTATATGAATTTCTTTTTAAAAGGAATGATTAATACTTACTAAAGACTTCAGCAACTTCCCTCTGAAAGTTGTAGAGTTTCAGTAAAGTACATCAATTGTAGAAATAAAATATATAATGTACATAAGTATTACATTTGTAAAGAAAATGTAAAAAATGTAAGTAAAAAAAAAGACTTAGCTCGGTGTGCAGAGGTGTTGAGTGCTCAACAATGAATTGTTCTGTCCCAGGCTAGACAATGAAGTTGACTATTAAAACATGCTAAAAAAGTATCCGTGTAGAAGGAACACAGCTGCTTCTCCTGTTAATTTTAAGTGAATTTATTTATGATTGGCTTATTAATTAAAAATATTTTGCTTTATCATGTGGTTTTTATATTTATGCAAGTGTCCTGGGTTCAGCAGTAGCAGTCATTTTTTCTCCTTCTTAGTAGGTGGTGCAGTGCTGTTTTGACTTCTGGGCTGGGAACGGTTGCTGATAGCAAGTATGTTTTGAATTACTGCTCAAATGTTTGGTTTGTCCAAGGCTTTTTCTGAGCTCATGCTCTGCCAGGGAGGAGGGGAGGACAAGAGGAAGGAGAGACAGGACACCTGACCCAGGCTAGCCAAAGAGGTATTCCATACCATAGCATGTCATGCCCAGGATGTAACCGGGAGGGACCTGGAAGGGCTGGAGCTCTGGGGGGGAATGGAGGAGGTATCGCTCGGTGCTCGGCCGGGCAGGGTGGGGTGAGTTATGGGTCGGTGGCTGGTGAGGTGTTGTATTCTCTTTGCTTGTTGTTTGCTTTATCATTATTATTTGTAGTAGTAGTAGCAGGAGTGATTTGTGTTATACCTTAGCTATTAAACCGTTCTTATCTCAACCCGTGGGGGCCACATTCTTTGGATTCTCCTTTCTAACTCCCCGGGAGTTGGGGGAGCAAGGGGGGGAGTGAGTGAACGAGCTGTGTGTGGACTTGGTTTTAAACCACGACAGCAAGTATAATCTTTTTGCAACTAAACTCTTACTGAACTGAATATTAAAGAGAACATGTTTACTGCTTTATTTCACAGACCTCTGGAAGGGAGGAGAAAGCACTGCATAGTCTGAAATGAGCTATTGATATGAAGTTTCTAAAACCCTTCTTATGTATTATCCTAAAGAAGGCATATCTGTTGGCCTCGTTTTACGTTTTGTAAACTACTGTAGTCTTGGTCTGGGTTTCTGTAATTTGTGTCGTCTGCCATTTAGAGTAAGCATGGGTTATCACTCACACTTGATTTGATTTCTGCTGTGATCTAAAGAAAAAAAAAGAGGGGATGTAAAAATTAATTACTCTACATCAATGGAAGTAAAGGCTTGAAAATGTCAAAATTCAAAATGTAATCACACTGCATCTCTTTGAAACCTTGGTCTTAGTAATGTTTTGGTAACTCAATGGTTTGGGCTTTTTGATAGGTTTTTCACAGATTCTTAAATTTGGTTGTTAATTTGGGATGGGTTTTGTTTTGTTGGCTTTTGGAGTTTTTTTGAGGCACATTAGAAATAATTCATAAGGCACAATCTCTCATAGTTACTATTCTGAACTTTGTTTATTTAAATGCAACAAATAAATGATGATTAGTATGATTACATTTTATCTTCAAGTAGCTTTGAGAATGCTAATATTGCATTTTTGACTGCCATAGCCCCTGAATCAAATAATCAAGAAAAAAAAATGTACTAGCTTTGGTTTGCAAATGCTTTAAAAGCTACATTAATTAAATTCTGCGAGTGGTGTTATTCTGCATGTTAGCACAAAGTCATTGTTTGGAGAAAATACCTTTATAAGTTATATTTGTGTGTTGTCTTTAACTAAATATGTTTAAGTTACCCAAAGATTACTTAAATGAAACTTTCCATTTAGCAAATTAATTTATCATGTAATAAATGTCTGAGGCGATGTCTGAATGTTGTCCCTCAATCAGACCTCCTTGATTTCAATACTTGTTTATAGATTAATTTGCATTGGGTGAAAGCTTAGTGCTGCTGAAGTGAAGATGCTGAAGCATCTTAAAAAAAAGTGAAGATGCTGAAGCATTTTAAAAATCATTTGTAATTGCAGAGATGGAAAGGGCATATTACAGTTTTAAATGCCAATGATAGATGCTTCTGACTTACGAGCTTGGTATTGAGTATCTGGGAACATACTATGCCATTATTAATTACAACGTATTCTGTAAAACCATTACTTAAAGCTTTATTCTTCTATGGTTTTTGTATATAAAAAAATATGAAAAATACATCTTGAGAGCTATTTGTTCAGTAAAATTATTACATGGCACAGAGAATCTAGTTATTTTTTTACCAGTCATAGAGCACATCTCCATTCTGACTGATCTTCGGTTTAAACTTTTAAAAGACAGTCTCATAGAAAAATCTTGAATTGGAAACATCCCAGGATTTGGGATATTGATTTTAGTGTTTTGAACAACAGAATGTTTGTATACATGGTAAAAATATCTAAAACACAGGTTTATTAAAGATGGTTTGGATCACACCGCTGTACCAGAGGATACACAGCAAAAGATTAATTCCTCCCAAGGGATGCACTGCGAAGCTCAACATGCTTTTTGCCTACTAAGGTTTGGGAGGAGAGGTGAGAAGCATGCTTCCATATCTGTTTAAATAAAGTGCTGAACTGCAAACAACATCTCTAGCCATTTTAGGGATTGAACTTTTTCCAAAATGCCTTCAATGCTGTTTCATTAGAAATTAAAGATTTGCTGGGTAGGATGTTTCCCAGCCCCAGCTAAGCAAGTCCTCAGGGGATCAGTTCAAATTCTCAGCATTTTAAATGCAGACAGTGGGCATCCCGTTCCATGTCTTAGTTTTAAAAAAACATCTGCCTCTTCTACCAAGTAAGAGGTTTGGGAGTTCCTGTTGAAGAAATTATAGTCCAAAAAGTTCTTAAGATGTTAGGACACAATATGCAGCTCCCACAGAGTTATTACTAAGCTTGATTCTGTATTTTGTTCCTAAGCTTCTTTAGAAATATGCCTATTTATTAATCTCATTGTTAGCTTCATAGCAATGGAGAAAATATGACCAGGTGATTTTGTTCGGCTTTGGTTTTCTGTGCATTTTGTCAGATACTGAAAAAATGGTTTTGTCATTACTGCTGTTTTTAAAAAGCCAAAATCACTTGTGAGTAAACCTCAGAGTCAAGAGCTCCTCAGTAATTTTAAATGTGGAGTCTTAATGTTTTTTCAGGCAAATACATTTTTAAGAATTTTATGCAAAATTTTCAAGGGATGCGACAGAACTGTGTTTGTGACACGAATTACAACCTTAATCACCGATTTCTCTATATAGACGTATTAACTCATGTAAGAGTCCTGAAAGATCTTGTTTTGACTTCAGTTTTAGAGGGTATTGTGTCTCAGTGCTATAAGCTTAGCAGCCAGATTCAGAACTAGTGTTTGGGAGGTCTGAGGCTCTAACTGGCAATGGATATATGGAGTACCCCAAATACGTGTCAGTTACTCTGTCAAAAATTTCTTAAGCGTCCAGGGTTTTTTGTTGGTTTGGGTTTTTTGGGTTTTTTAAGTAGTTCTTCAGATTTTAATACATATTAAATCTTTCCTATAACTCCTCTGTACTCTTTAAAAAAAGAGTGTAAGGGTGTCTAAATATACTTCTTAGATTTTCATAAAGGGGTAGAATACAATCACTCAGAATGACAAAGGTTAAGTTGACTAGAAGAATGAAGTAGCCTGTTGGACTCAGATAATTGAGATTTAGCACAACAGTGGGTTTGATACAGCTGTGGTGGGAACTTTAAAGGGGGGTGGGGAGACTGTAATGATTTCTTTATCTAACAGTTCCTGGAATCAAAGAAAGAAGGTCTCTAGCAGAATTTTAGGCCTTTACTTAAACTGACATGTCATATTCAAATGCAGGAATCTGGAAACTGTGTTTATAACTATTGCAGATGGCTGGGATTTTGAGTCTTCCTTGAGAATGTTTTGTTTTTTCTTCACAAGCTACTGATGATGCCTTTTCATTAAAAATCCAAAGGGATCCTACTAGAGTGCAGAAAGAATCCTCACATGATTAGTGAAAGAGATTATTACAAGAGCAATGGAAATTCAAATAACCACACTGCAAGTATTTCTTCATTTTATGCTCCAGTCCTGGGTTCTTACTCATTTCCACTTGCAAGGCCTTTCATGTCTTTTACTTTACAATTCCAGTAACTAGAAAGTATCAAATACTTCACAGAATATTTCCTCTTGCCTTCCTTTGAAGGTTCTTAACAAAAGTGATAGAGCTGCCTACTTACAAATATCAATCATGCACAAAATTTTAGCAGTTGCACACTTCTATGGAAGATAAATGGAGGAGATTGTGGATATCCTGGAAATATTTAAGAATCTGTTTAAAAAAAAGATTCTGAAAATAATATTTTTTAATCTTGATTTTCTTGCACCTGTTCATGATTTTTCTGGTTTATATTTTCTTAAAGCTACATATATGGGTTGTATCTGGGGTTTTTTAGATGTTAATAGAACACCACCCTGGAGGTAACAGAATACATATCTCCAGTTACACCCTTAATCATGTTACCATTAAAAGTGGCAGTTTTGGAAGCTCAGGAGTGTTGGTAGGAAGTACTGTTTGGCTAGCAAGTAGCATAGTATTTCTTTGTGTTTATCAACAAGTCTCTGCTTGTGAGACACTGAGGCTTTGGGGATTCTTCAGTGAAAGTGTTCAGCGGCACAGGAATCCTCAAGCATGAGGAGTTGATGATAAGTAACCATCTTGATAATCTGCCAGCCATAGGAAATGTTATTCTCATAAATTGATAAGTTTAAAAAATGAACAAAATATTTTCATGTTAGACCATCACTGACAATTGAAAGAGAAATCCTGTTTAGGAAAATACTGTCTTTTGCTAATAACTTCCTAATAACTTCTGTAGATATGATACTTTCAAAAAGTCCTACAGGCTGTGAACCTCAGCTTCTACGAATACAAAATGTTACTAAAAATTACCTGGTGACCTAATGCTGAAGCAAATGAAAAAGAATAAAATATGTAGCATTCACCTGTAGCTGAGGAATTCTTTATGCTTTTCTTTGTCTCTTTGGTGGCTGAATTTGCTGCCTTCCTTACCTCCATTGTAAGTGGAACTTACGCGAAACCAGTTGAAGCAGAACTGGAACCACTGGTACATGTGCTGGATGTCTTCATTCAGCTTGCTGAGCATGTGCATAGCTTCTAAAACATTGCTGCTTTTACTGTCTATCCAGATGTTCAAGTTTAGCAGTTTCTTGTAATATGGCTGTGTATCTAAAAGCCTTCAAAGTGTATTCAATATAAAAGGCTATTAGTGTCCAAGCTTCTCTTTTTCCCCTATCCAAATGATTATTTCTAACTAACAAAAATATTTACAAGAGTGTAATTTATTCTTGGATAGCAAGCACAAAATCTCTTAGCCTAACAACCATGTTTTGAAACTTACATTCCTAGAAAGAGTGGGAATTGCTTCCACAACCATGGCTCTGGCATCTCTAACAGTGTGGATGGATTGGCTCTGCAGGAAAACGCAGCAGCTGAGAAAAGCAACACGCAAGGGGTCTGTCAGATGCTTCCCTGCTGTCCAACATCCATCTGCAGCTAAATTGTTGAGTGGCATTGCCCATCTGCTGCTCCAGCATCCCATCTCCTTTAACAGTGGCTGGTATCGGATGATGTGGGGTGAAATGTGAGAAATCCCTAGTGTACAGGTTGTCTTACTCTCACTTGCATCTCACCTTTACATGTTTAAAGATCAGCTTGAGATGAGAAACCTTGTGGGCATTTTTGCTCCTCAGAATACCCGAGTATTGTTGAGCTTAGACTGCAGAACTAGAAGAAATTATTCAATCTAATCACTGTGAAGTTCAAGTGTAATTTTTTACTTCTTTCTGGAAATTGCTGAATGTTTTGTAGCTTCCTGTGCTGGAGAAAATAGTAGACTTCTAGGAATGTCCTTCAGCTTTAACTAAAGAATTTTACATGAATCAAATGTAACATACCTTAGAAGCCAGCCTTTTCTCCTACAAGCTGCCATGCTCCTGGCAGTCTTTGTTTCTTAGCTTAAAAACAGTAGCTGGGCAGACAACATGGTATCACCTCAAACAGAGGGAGAACTGTTACCCAAACAAAGAACGTTACTACAGAACCATTGCATGAATGTGTTCTGCAGAATAGGTGAATGGAGTATAATTTCCTGGGAAGGGAGTGGGGTGGGAGTGGGTGCTCAGGTCCCTGCACATTTGCATAGCAGGGGATGTCAGAGTTTTCAGAACTGATATGGCTGTGACTCACAGTTTGTGCTCAGCTCTGGTGTTCATTGGTATCTGAAAGTGAAATGACTTAACAAAACCAACTCAACAAAAGAATCTCTGTATCTAGATGTACATGGCTTCCTCTGGTATAATTAACGTTATAATTCCTGTTTGAGGGGTCATTTGTTTTTGCTATCTGCAGGTTTTGGACTATGAGGTATATATTTAAGTTCAACTCTTTCACGTTGGTTTCATGGTCTCTTCTGTGTATATGAGTGAAGCATGTTGAGCTATATATAGCTATTACTAACTCTATTACTAGCATGGAGTACTTACACAGAGGTTCCACTGAGGACCCCAACCACAAGGACTGTGCCGTGCTGCACTCTGAACAGTCATTGCTTCCTTTCCCACCCTGATGACATTAAATTTACACATTCTCACATTTTAAGCTGTGAGTTATTCAGAGGTGTAGGTTATTAGGAGTGCCAGAGTGAGGAAAACCACTTTCTAAGCTCTTTTTAGTACTGAAGATGTCAAGGTAAATACTTGAGCTCTATCTCTGTAGCAGGCAGGTGCAAAAGGGACCAGAGCCTGAAACTAGCTGAAACTCTGCCTGATGTGGGTGGTGTATCCAGACAAGGGGGAACAGCTGATCTTTTCCATCATGCTACTGCTCTCTGATGACAGATTGTCCTGCATTGAACAGGAGCTGGGCCTGGAATGGCTCCAGAATTAAGAAACCCTATACGGCAGATCTGCGCCTATATTTTTCCAGTGTGTTGGTTGTGTGTTTCTCCCTGGAGCTGTGGTTTTAGGCAGCCTAGACTCATCTCCTTGTGCAACAGTTCTGAAAGGGGGATCTCTGCTCTGTCTCTGTATGTTCCCACTGCCTCCCTGTGTCAGCAGCAAGCCATGCAACTGCTTGTCCTGAGATGCAGGTGTTCTCAACTGGGCAGCCAAGTAAACTCTTGGCAAGATTCAAAGGATGCCTATGGCATTCACATCACCATATTATACAAACTGTTATTGTTTCACTTGGCTGTTCCTGCAAGGTCCTGAGTACTTAGCACCTTGAGAGATGGGGCATATGAACTTCATTTTATCCACCAGAAAAATTGGTGTTAGGGACCAAGAAACTAGCAGGACTCCTCTCTTTGGGGCCCTATACTCCCCGAGGGTTGTAAGGAAGGCTCTTCACTGAAGACCTATGCTGTTGTTGGTGCCTGTGGCACAAATGCCTAATAGGCTACTAAAATTGTCCTGGGAATATCAAATGAAAACTTGGTATGCTGCTTCCATACCTAGAACAAGCTTAACATTGAACTTGACTTTCAATATTAACTAATGTACTCAAACAACAGTCTTTGCCATGGATGCTATACTAAGCAAATTTCTAGGGAGTTGGCCTGTGTTATCACGCTGGGGTCAACTTAAATGTCAAGCTGCAGCCTTTCCCTCTAGGGCCAGTTCTTTCTTCATCTGAACCTTTTTGGGACACAGGCTCTGAACCATATTCTGTGTGCTGATTTCCTGCCCAGTGTAAGCCATATCTGTGTGTGTGCAATCCCAGCCTGAGAAATAGTTTACTGCTTAGCTATGATAGTTTTTTGAGACTTCTGTGGCTATCAGGTGGTCCTCTGTGTCATTCCTGTATGATGTTCTTAAATGCGATAATTATTTTTCTAAGAATTTATTCTTAAAATTAATCAAAGCCAAATATATGAGCAAAAGGATGTATGCAATCAAGTTTAAGCAAACAAGGAGACAGTAGAAGTCTCAGAAGAGGAAGGAAAAAAATATGACTGGATGATGCAATCTCCCTAAAATCACAACTCAGATTTCTGCTCTACTGACCTAATGCAGCAGTGCAATTTAGACAGCCCGGCAACTCTGTAATAAGAGTATAATTTATGAACCTCTGCCTAGTCCAAGCACTTCTCATTCCTTGAGTAAGAATTTAGCTCTGTAATTGGAGTCCAGGTCTTTTCCCATGTGGCGTTTTGCTTTCCAGCAGTTTATTTAGGAAATCTTATGTGCGTGATCTGCTGCTCTAGAGAAAATAAAGCTTTTGTCTATGCACTTGTGTCACTCAGTGGTAGGTCTCGTCTCACTCTTCCTTTACCAGAACAGGAGTATCAGTATATAATATACTGGCAGAGCTAATATTCTGCAGTGAGCTCTTCTTCTTGAAGAGAGATTTTTGCTGTCTGTGCACTATGAGGGAACATAGTTTACCCTAGTGAAAAGTTTGTCTTTACCTTGAATTGCAGCAGTGCTATTACTGTGTCCAGATGGAGCAAAAGAACTTCATATGCTCCCTTCTTTGTGAAAACATAGCAGTTTGGGTTTTACTCTTGTGACTTCTGAGAAAATTTGCCTTACCTGGAATTTTGCAAGCAAGGCATGAGATCTTAGCTGCTGAAGAGATTTTGCTTCTCAACACTGGATGCAAGATAATCTATCAAACATGGGGTTTTTTTGGAAGATATATCACATAATTTTATTCCATTATAATTTGTCTTTTGAACTGTAATATGCAATCATTAAAAGAAAACCCTCTAGCTCTTGGTTTTCAAGTAAGATACATTGGAAAGTTTTGTCCCAGGAGGATACTAGAAGTGGGAGGATGAAATTCTGCTTACTGAAGGAGGATGGTTTAGAACTGCTTTAGGGGGAGAACCTCAAGCTGTCTGCTGTGGGTTTGTTATTGTACAGATGGGGATTTTCAGTTTTGTCTTTGGGGATTTTTTGCTCTCTCTCTTACCCTGTAACTCTGCAAAAATACCAGTGAACAAACAAGGGAGCATTAGAAGAACTGTGGTGAGGGAAACAAGACAGAGGATGAGGAAAAGGGCTCTGTATGAGGAAAAGGCTCCCTGTAATCATGACTGAAGTTACATCTGAGCATACATGATCCCTTGAGCAATGGGAACATCATTCTGTAATTGGGATCCTGATTCATTTTGTCATAAGACATCTATAGCTGGTTAATGAAGATGATTACCGTGTAACAAGTCTGTGTACCTTGACAATCCGGTGAGATGCATCTGGAGTTAGGGTGCTGTTCTAGAGCTTGATATTTTGCCTAGAGAAAAAAAGGTTTTAATTCAGAAGATCGTCTGTGTCCTTCTGTCTTACCTTAAAGTTTGTCTTGTTTTGGTTTTCTACCTTGACAAAGATTTGAAATTAATGCCCTCAGATTTAGGACATTGGAAACACTGTGGCTATGGCTCCTCTTATTTCCCCTTAGTTTCACACTTCCCTAGAACTCCATCTGGTTTTATTTTAGTGAATAGTTCCCTCCTTTAAAGATCACCCTGAGAATATGACTTGAAACATAAGTCTCTAGTCTGTAATAATCTGCTTGCTTTCATAGCCATTTTCTTACTGTAATTGAAGCCAGTCACGTCTGTGTAATATGACGACAAGAACCCTGATGCTGTGCATGCATAAATCATATCCCTTGAAGTGTCATTTCCTACTGGCAGAGCATGTCGTTACCAGAAGGGAAGAGATTAATTTGTGTCTCACTGGTGAAGAAAGCTCATTCAAAGTTAATTTCAAGTTAATGTAATCTAACTCCTTGTTAGCAACTACACTGTAAGCACAGGGAGGGAAGAGAGGGGGCAAAAGTTTGGCAAGTAGCAGGTCTTCCTCACAACTGTTCTCCTCAGCCTTCAAGTACAGACCTTGTTTTACTGATTGTACTGAAGAAACTTTGCTATTCACTCCATTTTGTAGCTATTTTAATGGTATCTGTGACCAAAGTGATGTTTCACAGGAATTTTATGCATTTATTTGTATTCAGTGGATATGAACAGATAATGACAATGACAGTTTTATGTAGACTTTTCTTTGTCAAACATTAATTATGTTTGATATTAGTTTAGAAGTTACATTTTGAGGTATAATTTGAAACAAGCTTGAGTTGCAGTGAGTTCATACAGTGGGAATAGTAAGACATAAAACATGTTGCTTAGCCAACAAAGCCAGAATTACCTTGTGAGAAAATCAGAAAGGTGTGACAGGTAAATCTTTTTAAGCGTGGCAGTGACACAAGGCCCAACTAGTAAAACATTGTCTCATTTCTCCTGGCATGTAGATAGAAACACGAGTCTTCATTCCCAGCAGAAGCTAAATCCACAAGTTGCTGTGACAGTTCTTTGCTCCTTACTGACCTTCTGAAACAAAGTACAGAAAAAAAGTGTAGTATGGAACAATGACCAAAACCAACTCATCTCTTTTCTAGTCCTGACACTGATTTTTTCCTCCCTAAAGAGAATTTTAATAAAAGCATCACTATGTGGCAGGAGTCTTAAAAAAAAAAAAAAGAAAAGAAAAGAAAAAAAAGCAATTTACTGTGACTTAGACACCTATGCTTGATGAAACCATAAATACTGCAATGAAACCGTAAGTACTCCATCTTGAATTAATATACTTAACTCTGAATCCTTTATTTCACCTTTGGCAACTTCATGGATCTTACTATAATTTACTTAATAAGGTACGTAAGTCATAGAATCACAGAGTCATAGACTGCTTAGAGCTGGAAGGGACCTTAAAGCTCATCCAGTTTCCACGCCCCTACCATGGGCAGAGACACTTTCCACTAGAGTAGGTTGCTCCAAGCCCTGTTCAGCCTGACCTTGAACAGTTCCAGGGATGGGGCAGCCACAGCTTCTCCGGACAACCTGTTCAGTGCCTTATCACCCTCACAGTGAAAGAGCTTCTTCCTCATGTCTAGTGTAAATTTGCCCTCTTCCAGTTTAAATCCATTTTTCTTTGTCCTATTCACCTAAAAGCAAGTTTTACTTTGCCTCAAGGAAAACTACTCCAATAAAACTTGGTGAATTTTGCTGTGATAAATATTAATTGTAATTGTATCAGAAGTTACTGCCTTTGGGAGTCACTGTCTCTTACAGTTCAAATTCTGTTGTTTTCTGGGACCATACTCACTTTGTTAGCAGTTACCCTGAAACAGGTATGAATGGCTCAGTGATCTTAGTTGCGTAAGGCTTCTTCTCCAGAACCTGAAAGAGGGACGCAAGTGGGGTCTTATTTTGTCCCCCAGAGCCATCAAGCATGCAACCGGTGGTGGAGTTTTTCCATACCAGAGACACTCAGATCTGCAACAGCCCAGTTTTTAAGATCCTTTTGTCATCACTGGGTACAGTTGGTTTTGTTTTGTGCAGCATTGCCTTGTAGGAACATCTTAAAGGGCATAGAAAGCAGAGGGAGGTGGCACTTTTGTGTGTGTGTGTTTCCCTGATGTAATGTCATGGGTCTCACTTCAGTGGTTTGCATTGAACACAAAAGTTTGCATTTGTGGGCATTAAGATTCCGTGGGATAAGGTGATACTAAACAAATGACTGACCAGAAAAGGGTCAGGCCTTGCTAACTGCTTTACTGATGTAAAGAGAACTTTCTTGTAAAATAACAAACTCCAAGAGTGGGAGTTTGTTTCTTTGCGCTTTGCTGTTCATTTCTGTGCAACCAGAACGTGTTTATTCCACTGAAACATGAGGAGTAGCAATAGTTTTGTTCCTCAAAAAGGGAAATTATCAGGTATGGAAAAGGCAGGTGTTCGGGTAAGACAGAAATTAAGAATTACCATGGTCTCATTTATAACTCTGTATATAACTAAGTTACTGAAATCCGTTTTCAAGTTCAGGAAGACAGACGCAGAAGAGGGGGACAGCACCTGTGGACAAGCAACTATCTCTTGCGCCTCCTGAGGCAAGGCCACCCCCTCGCCCGGAGCCCACCGCCGCCGCCTCTCCCCCCGGCTGCTGGCCGCCCGAGTGCCCACAGACGGGCAGACACTCTGCTTCTTGCCGTTACTGTCCCCGCCCGCCCCGGGCCTCGCCCCGTCCAGCGGGACGGAGGGAGCCGCTCAGCGCTGCCCAGCGCAGCTCCTCCCCGGGGCTGGCTGGAAGAAGAGGGAGAACACCCAGCACAGCCGGAGGAGACGCCCTCCGCGGGGGCCCGTCCCCGCCCGCCGCGGCAGCCAGCGCCGCCCGCCACGAGCAGAGCCGTGGCGGAGCGCGGCCGGAGGCGGCCCAGGACCATGCTGTCGGGGCTGGGCCGGGCAGTGCGGAGCGGCTGGCACCGAGGCGGGCGGCAGCTCCCGGGGCTGCTGTGCGGCCGGGCACCGCGGGGCAGGCGCGGTGGGAGCCCCCTGCCCTCAGCGCCTCAGGTGAGCCGCGGAGCGGGCTCGGTTCGCCGCGGGACGGCGTCGGGAAGATGCGGGAGTGTCCCCTGACGTGTGGCTGGAATGGGGGCTTCGGGGCCTGGTGGGACTGGTCCCACGGCACCGCTGTGTGGGGAGAGGGGAGGTGACTCACGCGTGGGGCGGGGAGCGGCCGCTGGTAACGGCCGCGGGTTGGGGACGCCCTGAGGGGCGGTGGGGCCTCAGCGCGCCTCTGGCCTCGTTCCCGGCTCCGGGCTGGGTGGAGAGTAACGGGTGAGTCACGGGCTGCTGCCGTGAGATGCGAGGGGGCAATGGCGGCGCAAGAAAGTTTCCTCACAGGCTCTCGGGGCGTAAGAATAGTGAGGTCCGTCTGACTGTGGGCTTTAGTAAGTCTTAGAGTTGAGTAAGAAGGGAGACATGAAGGCACAATGACTTCAAAAATACAGACCTGCCGGGACGTGGGACAGTGTGGTTTTGGAGTACTGAGTGACAGGGAGAGGAGGCAGCTTCGTCCTTAGTGGGTGTTTTTAATGTTAGAGATGCTATACGTGCTTGGAGGTGTTGCTGTGGTGGAACGGGATAGCCTGTGTCCAGGGCACGCTGGTGGTGAGGAAGTCTCTGGAGCATGTGGTGACAAGCTTCTATCTGCGCAGCTTCCAAAGCTTCCCTGAAGCTGGTGGTGGCAGTTGGATTTGAGGAGTTGCGTGGAATGAGCTCTGTGCTCTTCGCTAAGAAATTTTGCAAGAACTAGTGAAAACTCTCTTTCAAAATGCCGTTGCATTAATTTGCCTCACCTCTGTTAATGTGAGTGGCCCCTTAGTTTCTTTGTCATGCATGTACATGAGGGCACTTAAGAGAGGAATTTCAGATAACTGTTGACTTAGCTTCCTTAATCTTCTAAGGTTCATATGAGGTATGCTAAAACCATCTTGCACCTCCCTGAGAGCATTACGCTGTCATTCAGCACACACTGATACGACATACTCGGTTTGTCACTTCTTAACTTCTCCAGGGTAGTGCTTTGCAGACAAACTTCCTGCTTTTCTGAGGCTCTGACATGACAGTGAAACTGATAAAGCTTCAGGAAGAGACACCGAAAACGAGAGGGGGAGGAGGAAATGCTCTTGCTCTGTCAGTGCTGCCGTTATAAGAAAGAACAGAAAAGCGATCGGTCCTGTTACTTCGTGGGATGGAACATGACAGTGATGTGACTCAGGAGCTAAATGCTTGCTTGCACCGAATACATTAAGGAGAGGAATGTTGTAATTTTGAGGAACATTCTAATTAGGAAAAGAGTTAAATGCAAGACTTTGATTATTTCTTCAGTGGAAAAATTCTGAATAAATTAATGTAAAATGCTTTTATGTGTGCAATCCATAGTGTTACCTTTTCTACAGAGCTGCTAGCACCATAGGTAATGGAGCATGTTTACTGGTTTTGCCCTTCCTGTTTCTGTCTTTGGATACCTTTCATTTTTTTTAATTACATATCTGCAGAACTGTTCAGGCAATTAAAATGTTTATTCTTGTAAACAGTAAATGAATGGCTGGCAGCTGTAATTTCAGGCTAGTGAAAATAAGAAGTGTGGCAGTTGTTATTGCAAGTTGTTCAGCTCTTTAGGTTTCAGCGTAATGCAGAACATCAGGTGCTGTACATCTTGTTCAATGCAAACACTGTTGTGATATTTCATTTTTCTGTTTTATCCTTTCTCTTTCCTGATTGTTGCTGTTGCACATTGCTAGTTCTGCTGCTTGCTGTTGTTTGTGTGAACAAATATTTTGCCTGCAGCCCTAGACAAAAAGGTTGGTGTGCTTGCACAGGGCTGAGCAATGCAGGGCTTAGTTGCTTGTTGCCTTTGTGATCAGTGTGGTCTGGTGCCATCGTGGGCCATGTTCTCCAGCTTGTTTGGTGATGGGAATCCATTTGACCAAATCCCTTTTGGGTCACTGACTGTAGGTTTCCATTTGTAAAGCTGGAGGTGATACTTCTGTGGCCACAGAGGGTTGTAGTGTTGGTACTTAGTCATCACATACTGAAAGATATTATAAAGTATTACTGTGTTGATAGGCAGGTGTGTAAGTGCACAGTGTATTTGTGTGTGGTGTTTTTGACTAATAAATACACTGCTGTCAGGAGAAATGAACCATCATTGCAGTGGCTAATTTGCTGTAATTACTCTGTAAAAGGAGGGATTGTTGTCCCAGAGAACTTTATCCTTAACCGTTAGCTTTTCAGCTCTGCTTTTAGACAAAATCCACAATTATTCTGGTAGCTGTGATCAGCTGCTTTGCTTTTAAAGTGATACTCATACAAATTCCTTTTTATTTTGTAAAGTTGAGGGTTTTGTTACATGTGGAGTTTTTTATTCTTTTTTTTTTAAGTGGCTAGTGCTTAGTTTTTCAAACCAAAAATCTTGTATCATATGTTTCAGACAGGCTTTCTTATTACACATAACTTTATTCCCAAAAGGGTGCAGTTCATTTTGCTAAAGTCCCAGATTTATCATACTGCAGTTATTTTGCATGTGATGAAACCTAAAGGTTGCCAACTCTTTCACTTCCTCTTCACTTGCACAATTTAACTCCTGCAGATCTTTCTGAGAGAAATGCCCAGCTTTCACTGCTCCCCTTGCCATATCACAGTGTAGAACAGATATGTTAACACAGAATCAAAGCTTAGAATTGCTGGGGTTTCTGTTGGGTTTTTTTTTTTGTTAAACTCATAAACCTTCTAAGCAGGGAAACATTGAAAAGACTGGATTTAATATAATTCTTTTTTTTCTTAGATGTTCCTCATTATTCCCTTTATAGTGTTGAATCTGATGAATCCAAAATTGGGTTACTTTCTATGGCCGTTCATATACGTGAGATTCTTAGTTTAGTCCATACTATGGAGAACTGTACCAGCATGCCTGCATCACTTGGGATGTGGAAAATGAAGCCTGGGTTACTCAATTTCACTTCCCTTAACACTACTTTTCGTTGAAGTCTTGCAGCCCTGTTCTAGCTACAACTCTTTCTATCCTGTATGAAGATGGACAGAAATGTATGGAGATGAAGTGGGGACATTTCTCCTGCAAAAGGCAGGGCTTGATTTAAACAAGTATGAGTGAGGGAACTAAAATGTGCAAACTTGATTTTTTTTTTCCAAAATCTAAGTTTATTTAACATCATTAATTCAGAATGTGTTCAATTTTTGTGAGCAAAATTCTCTTACAATTGTATTCCCCCTCTGGAATACACTGTGAGGGGGAAGATGGTGTGTGAGCTGGCAAGATCAAATTGCAAAGTTTTCTGTGAAAAACATTAGGGCTTTTTTTCTTCCTTGAGTAGGATATCAAATATGCTTGTTGCTGGGGGGAATTTTCCTCCTAGTTGCAAATTGCAGCCAGTAGGAGAGTCATTGGTTTTGTTTATCTGCAGAAAGCAGGGTAGAGAGGAGGTTCTTTGTTTTGAGGTTTTTTTTTGTCAGTTCCTGGTGTCATCCATATCTGTCAGAAATGTTTCTTTTAATGCTTTCCGCTGATAAGTTGTTGACTACCCCATTCGTCAGACTGACTTGAACTTTTTTCTTGTCCTTCCTCTTAGTTTTTATAATTCTTCTAACTCCTGAATTATCATAATGATCCCAGCATTATATCTGTCCAGTTTGGCCTCCTGTTTTATAAGTAAGGACCTAAACGGGTCCACAAGTCCTAACAGCTACTGGATAATTGGAAATGTGTTTTTTTCTTTCCATTTATTTATTTACTTACTTCTTTTCTCTTTTGCACATACTCTGCTATCAGGATTTTTAAGGTAGCCTGTCAGAGCAGCAACCCCAGGACATCCCAGGCGGCTTCACAGGGGTGAATTATCATTGAGTGTCTTACCCTAATAATGTTTCACTTAAATGTTGTTTAAGTCCCTGCCTTGTATTTTCAGCCTGTTCAGGTC